>NC_072892.1:80069245-80372275 GCF_027943255.1 Anastrepha obliqua
AGTGGCGGATCCAGGATTTCATAAAGGGGGGGGGGGGGGGGGGGGGGGGTTGGTCCGGGGTATTTTAGAAGGGTGTTTTTATTAAAAATCAATTTCGTGAATAAAATATGGCATTATTCCCGCTGCATGTCGTGACTAGCCGATGAAAAAACTAATAGCTCTAGATATCTTGTAAAAAAAATTCTAAAAATAGTAAAGGACTTTGATTCAAAATTACAAGAATAATTGGCGGTTTTTATACATCGTGGGACACCTTCATAAATAATTACGCCTATTTAAGATACAATATATTATAACATGTGTTGGAGCCAACTTGCAATTCAACCATGTATAGTTTAAGTATGAAAAAAATATCAACCCTGTTTGTAACTTCTTTACTTCTTCTTCTTGTATTAATGCTTACTGTGACTCAATTCACTCCAATAAAGTTCTTCAAACGAAACGGTCATGTTTATATATAATATTATATATTTAATTGCGCTTTTCTCTAACAACATGTGTTGCTATATAACGGCAAGAAAGTTACCATGAAAGAGCCGTTGCTAAAAAACTAACATCAGATTTGTAATCATCGACACCAATGTCGAACATACATATATTAGTTTTCTAAGAATCTGTTGCGCCATTAAAGAGGGCTTTTAAAAAAATGAATTTGCATGTCTAAAAGTCTTAAATTCAAAATAGTATAACTCTTTTTTCATTCATCCTAGAAGTCTTTTAAAAAATGGATTTTAAAGCTACAGAGTATTACTTTGCGATTCCGTTGTGGAAAATAAAAAAAAAATTTACCTTACTCAAAAAAAATTCATAAAGATGTCCAAAATCGGCATTTCTTGACTATTTAACCACAAATTGCCAAAAGTCCTGACGTGCTGGAGCATTTTCAAGATCAAATTCGTTTTCAGCACAAAAAAAACTTCAAGAGACACTCGTAGCCGTTTAGGTTCCGGACCCGAAACCCCCCCCCCCCCCCCCTCCCCCCCCGTGGATCCGCCACTGGTCCTACCAAACAACAAAAAATCTATTTTTGCCATATGTCATCCGCGGACCGTTTTATTGATACCGTCTCGTTCATATTTGAGCAGAAGATACGTTAATTATCTTCAAAGCATACTAAAATATTGCAATATTCTTGTTTATGCCGATGATGTTGAATTGTATTATATTTCAGTTGTGCTCTTGTGTCCGGCAATAAATAAATAACCTCACTACTAACTTAGAAATAAGTAGGCTTGCGATTATGGGTTGCTCTTAAATCCAAACAAATCACAGTGGACCGTTTTTTTTTATAAAAAGCCGTTTAAACTTGACAACTGCAATAAAATGAAACTGAAAAATTCTGTTATAATAATTGTGAACACTACAAAGAAAGAAATTAATAATTTTCAACAGTACTCTCACATGAAACAACCAAATCTATATTGCAATGTCAATCTTTATTCGTCGAAATAGTTCTTTGTTTTCTGATCTCTATAATCTCAAAATGTTGCACTCGTCCTTAGTTCGGTACAGGTTATAATATGCGGTATTTGTTTGGACACCGTTTCATGCAGTCTGTATTGATAGATTCGAGCCTGTTTAGCGAGCTTTTGTGCGATTTGCTTTGCTCTCGAAAAATTTCGTTGATGCCATTCCACCTATCGCTCTCGTTGCTTTTGAATAAATCTTTCGTCTGCAGAGTCTCCACGTATTCTGTTGTCGATTTGTTGTGCCTTTGATGTTTGTGCGAGCTCAATAGATTGTCCGTATCTGCACAAGAAAATTCATTTTAATATTTCCTCACTCATTTTCCGTTTTAATGAATTGTTTTTTTATGGGTATTGCTAAAACTGTTTATGATATGACTGTTTCTTTTAGGTGGACGCTAGCTCAATTTAATGCTTATTGTTCTAATTTAGACTTTGATCTTTCTTATTCTAAATCTACTTTTAAGAAGTTACTCATAAGACTCTTGCCATAAGGTCTTTGTTTGTACCTATCCATTTTATACTCTATAAGCGTCCTTTTTGTAGATTAATAAATGAATAAGTAAACAAATTTGTAAGTTATGAACTACTCAGCACTTTGCTCCAGTGGAAATTCGGCTCCTTTTAACAAAAACATTAGTACTTACTCTTGCCATAAATTCTCTGAGAAATTTTATAATGCATACGCGAGAACAAATTCGAAGAGAAAAGTCCCGCTATATTTGCTTTTGTTCGTATGCATTGTCTACTCATAAATTATACTATTTCGTGGCAAATTTCGTTTGTTAACAATGGAGTGGGGAGCTAATGAAAGTCGCATTGCAGAGATTGCTTTTCATAAGTGTGTTTGTTTACCGCACGATCCAACGTTTTTCCTAAACAACTGAAGTGACAGAAAAAGAAATGGTCGACCTCGTGTGGTTCGAACCAGTGCAGAAATAAAAGCCGTTCGAGAAAGAATTCGCAGAAATTCTCTTAGAAAGCAGAAAATCATGCCCAGGGAAATGAATGTATCGAACAGACTCATGTAAAGATTAAGACTTTCGTCGCTCAACGGGTCATCTTATGACAACACGCTTGAAGAAAATTAGACTCGATAGATGCAAGCAGCTTCTTCGGTGGCACGCCGTCAATAGCTATGAAAATATCTATTATTTCATTTATGCTAAAACTTCTAAAGACGCAAAATATGTTATTCCAAGGGTTCAGCGTAGCCACCATCCAGCCTCCGTAGTGGTTTGGTGGGGAGTGTCTTGTAAAGGCGTTACATCTCTTCATTTCTGCGAAAAATGAGTTAAGACTTGGACAAAAGTGGACCAGAAGGATGTCTTAGAAGACGTGGTGAAGAAGTTGAGCAGTACTTTATTCAATTGAGAGCGTTGGATCTTCCAGCAAGATTCCGTTCCAGCCCATAAGGACCAGCAGTGACTAAAAAACAATATTCCTGAACATCTGAACATCGTCCCGAAGTCTTAATTTAATTAGTATGAAGTGCAGTTGCCTAGTAACAGATCGTCAGCTCTTTATCCCGCTATCCGTCTTTGGAATCCCATGCCACAAAAAATCAAAATAATCAGAAGCACACCGCGCTTTAGAGGTGAACTGCTGCTTACTTTGCCAATAATTGCTAATAAGTATGTATCAGGTCAGTCTATGTGATCGTGCGTTTTTTAAGGGTGGTTTTAACATTAATAAAAAAGATGTTTAAAGCATTTATTAATCAATAATAAATTTTCCTTCATTATTTACAAAGTCTTCCCAACGTTTAGGCAAATTTTTAATTCCCTGCTCAAAAAATGTGTTGTCCTTGGAGCCAAAATACGCTTCGATATCCCTTTTATAGCTTCTTTTGAGGAGTAGTTCTTGTTACTCATATGGGATTGAAGCCCACGGAAAAGGTGATAATCACAAGGTGCAATATCCGGTGAGAATGGTGGATGCGGCATTAGCTCCCATCCGAGCTCGTTCAGCTTGCCTAACGTTTGCCTTGCGGTATGAGGTCTTGCGTTGTCGTGGTGAAACAAAACTTTGCGTCTATTCACTAAAGGCGGTCGATTTTTGTTAAGTGCCTGCCCTCTCTCAGGTTTGATAGCTGATGGGAATAATAATCAGCAGTTATCATCTGGTTTGGTTCCAGAAGTTCATAATAAACAATACCGGCTATATCGCACCAAATAGACAGGAGAATCTTATTGGGGTGAATCCCATCTCTAGGGGTCGGTTCTGGTGTTTTATCTTTATATAACCATTGGCGTTTGCGAACAGGATTATTGCAAAGTACCCATTTTCCATCACCAGTAACGATCCTGTTAAAAATTCTTTCATTTTCAAGCCGTTACAACAACTGTTCCATGCGATGAATTTAACCTCTGAGCTATCATATCGACTGTCAAATTTGGCTCAGTTTCCACGAGTTCGAGCAAGGCGTCGGAGTTAAAAACTTCAGGACAACCAGCGCGCGGGGTATCCTCCACGTCACAGTTACCACTTCGGAATTTTGAAAACCTCTTTTGCGCAGTCCTTACACTCACGGTATCTCTTCCGTGAACAGTGTTTATTTCCACTTTTTATTTTTACCACTTTTATAAAAAAATACAAAATATGCCTCTTATACGCGTTCGAAGATTCCTTTTTATTTTTTAACAACACGTGATTCTATCCGTGATTAAAATCACTTGTTGAATGCACACCTAAACGTCAAGTCTTTCTCTGCATTTCATTTAACATTTTTCAATTTCAGATTAACTCAATTTGAACCATAGAAAGATATACAATCGAGCAACGCGTTAAAGTTATTCAGGTTTGTTATGAAATCGGGCGTTCAAATCAAAATGCATATCCCGCTCTTCGTGATTTTTTCTGTCAATTTAATCGTGCAAATGTGCGTACAATCGGAAAAATTGTGCAAAAGTTTGAGCAAACCGGGTCTGTAGGAGATGTGAAAACACCAGTGCATGCTCGTACAGCTCGTACTGCAGAAAATATTGCTGCTGTTCGCGATAGTGTGGTTGAAGAGCCCTCCACCTCAACTCGTCGTCGTGCCCAACAATTGCACCTCTCACGCTCGTCGTTGATGAACATTATGCATAAAGACTTGCATTTACACGCTTACAGGGTGCAATTGACTCAAGAATTACAGCCTCTTGACCATTTCAAGCGTCGTCAATGGTCAGAATGGTGGCTGGAAATGGCAAAAGTGAATGACCAATTTTCAAAGAAAATCATCTTCAATGATGAGGCACATTTTCACCTCAGTGGATTTGTCAATAAGCAGAATTGCTGCATTTGGGCGAATGATAATCCAAGATCGATTGCCAAAAAACCAATGCACCCACAAAGAGTGACTGTTTGGTGCGGTTTATGGGCCGGCGGCATCATTGGGCCGTATTTTTTCCAAAATGAGGCCGGTCAGGTAGGTACTGTGAATAGTGTTCGATATCGTGAGATGATAACGAACTTTTTATGGCCCGAATTGGAAGATATGGATGTGGACGATATGTGGTTTCAACAGGACGGTGTCACTTGTCACACAGCTAACGAAACAATGGCTCTTTTACGCGAAAAATTTGATGGCCGAATAATCTAGTCATGGCGATGTCAATTCGCCGCCAAGATCATGAGATTTGACACCGTTGGACTTCTTTGTTTGGGGTTATTTGAAATAAATGGTGTACGTCGATAAGCCAGCAACAACTCAAGAGGTAAAGGATGAGATAATTCAGCACATTAACGGCATAGAACCTCAATTACGTCTCAGCGTCATCGAAAATATGGACCATCGAATGGAGGTGTGCCGCCGAGGCCGCGGAGGCCATTTGGCCGATATTTTGTTCTATACGTAATTGAGCCATACCAATATTATCATAATAAAGAGAAATGACAATAATTTCTTAAAAAATTGTACTTTACTCAAAACTCAAAATCAACACTAGCTCTTGAAACTTGACCACCCTGTACATCAAAGATAATATAAATACAGTTGTTGTTGTTGTTGTTGAGGTGGTTGAACATTTCTTACCTGAGAATGCTCCTAATTAGTGACTAGCACCGTTTTAATACCACTATCTCGTGAAATGATGAGATTTTTTTTTTTTTTTTTTTTTTTTTTTTTTTTTTTTTTTTTTTTTTTTTCTGTTGTTTCCAAGTCAGATCCATTTAGTGAGGTCCAAGTATAGGAGCAAATCCTTTATCTCGATGACTGAGATCTCCTTAATTTGCTGTAGGAAAGGCTTACCGAAGGATCGGAGTCGTGCCCTGGCTAGTCCCGGACATTCACATAAATAGTGGAACAGACTTTCCTTCGCCTCTTCCGCTTGACAGCTTCTACAGATAGGATTGAAGGGTAGATTGAGTCTGGCTGCATGATCCCCTACTTTCCAGTGTCCTGTAAGGGTTGCAGTGATACGTGAAATGTTTGGCCGAGAACATCCTAACAGGTCATTCGTCCTTTGGAAATTAAATGACGGCCATGTGTTTTTTGTTGTGATACATGTAGGTATTTGCTTCCATCTTCTTTCGGCTAAAGCATGATAGTGTGAAGCAATAGATGCTTTTAGTGTGTTCAGTGGGGTGGAAACTGCCACCGCCTCTGCTATGTCTAGTGTTGAGCCCTTTCTTGCTAGCTCATCCGCTATCTCATTGCCTCGTATGTTCCTATGACCAGGAACCCATATCAGGGTAATTTCAAGCCAATGGCTGAGCAGTTTCAGCTCCTCTCTACACTGTAGGACCAGTTTGGATGAAATGTAGTTGGAGTCTAAGGCCTTGATAGCTGCTTGACTGTCTGAGAAGATAGCTACTCTTGCACCAACTACCTTGTAGAGTTCTAGGGATTTGCATGCTTCTCTGATCGCTAAAAGTTCTGCCTGGAACACGGTGGCATAATCAGGAAGACGAATTGATTGAGATAGGTTGAGTGGCTCCGAATGGAAGCCAGCTCCCACACCACAGTTCATCTTAGAACCATCGGTATAAATTTCGATGTCGTATCTTCCAATCACCTCTCCTTTGCTCCACTCGGCTCTCGGTGGGAAACGTACCGTAAAGCCTTTCTTGAAGTTTAGGTCGGGGACTGTGTAGTCTGATCCGTTTTTGAGCAGCGGGGGTCCCTGTAGGAGGATCTTACTGTGACCGTACGACCTTGTTGTCCAGCTTCCTATGTCTCTGAGTCTCACCGCGCTGCAAGTAGCTATTGTTTTAATGTGTAAATCTAATGGCAATAGATGTGTTAGTACATTGAGCGCTTCAGTAGGACTGGTGCTAAGCGCTCCTGTAGTTAGGATACACGCTGTTCTTTGTATCTTGTTCAGTTTAGTTTTGTTGTATTTCCTTTCTGTTGCAGGCCACCAAACCAGTGCCGCATATGTTAGTATTGGCCTTACAATGGCTGTGTAGGACCAGTTGGATAATTTTGGTTGGAGACCCCATTTTTTTCCCAACATTCTCTTACACGTGTAAAGTGCTATATTTGCTTTCTTTACCCTGTACTCTACGTTGGACTTCCAGCTGAGTTTGGGGTCCAGGATAACCCCTAAGTATTTTGCCTGTTTGGTTAGCGTGAGGCTGACGCCGTTTAGTTTTGGGAGATTAAAGTTTGGCACCTTGATTTTCTTGGTGAATAGCATCAGTTCTGTTTTTCTCGGGTTTACACTTAAACCACAGTCCGTGGCCCAATTGCTGAGTAATACCAGAGCTCCTTCCATAATCTCACTGATTGTGGTTGGAAACATTCCTGAAACCATAAATACAGTAGTTCCGTTATATTCCACGAATAATTTTTTGAATGCAAAAATCGTACAAAAGTGAAATTATGGGTAAAATACGCACGAACTTATGGGCTGACCTGATGCATCCTTCTTTTGTCCGTTTCTCTTCTCTGCTATTTTTATGCCTTCAACATTTCAACATTCTTCGTATTTTATTTCCTACTGAGTCCCTTTGCTAACTCCATACAGTACATTAATTCTATACTTAGTGAATTCAAACATTGTAAAATAAGTTTTGGTTGCGTGTTTTATAAATAAATAACTTTGATAACTTTTCACAAAAAATATAAATGTAATGACTAATATAAACCTAATTTGTGTGGGTAGCTGAGTTGCAATTATTTTCCTTACATACAATGAACAGATTTGAAGGTCAATTTAAAAGTTTTTATGGCAAAGGATGCAACTGTAAGCACCCTAATGTACATATACTCGTACATGTGTAGTGATTGGCCAACACATATTTGTAATCGTATGGTCATTCTGGAAATCACGTAGAAATACCAGAGAAGCTTACCCGACGGTCAGTGCCAAAGAATGCGGAGAATGTCCTATAGGACTTGTATACATTTTGGGAATGCCTCTTTAAGTTCATGAGTTTGAATGAGTGTACAAACAAGTTAACGTTTGTTTATCTACCTATTTTCAAGTTAAAAGCCCTTAAAACTGTTAATAAATGCAAAAACCTACTACCGAAAAGGGGAATTTAAAGTGTCGAATGGGCGAACTTAGGAATTAAATCAATGTAATCACATACATAAATATGGACAAATACGTAGTCGTGCGATCATTCTATATGAAACGATGTACTGTAATTCAAAATTTAAGCATTATTTGAGTAGTAGAAAAAGTAGGAGGATATTTGAATCACTTAAACGCTACAGAAAACGAAGAGGCATAAAATCCAGCTGGCTTAGGCGCAACCAAGCAGCGTCTTCAGTCCCAAAAACACCTTCGTCAAATATGACTGACAGGTTTTCAAGATGTTCACACTACCCGTACGTTTAAAGCGATTTGGGGAGAAAAATGGTTCACATCATCTACTCGCATGTGTGTGCGTCGTGCGGGCACATTTTAATTTATAAGTACATATGTATGTATACTCTCTTACTCATACATGCACGGGTGCACATAACTTAAGGATTTGATTGTGAATTCTGAAGTAAAAAAAAATTCGAATTGTCTTAACAAAAAGAATCATATGGTGGTTGCATCGTTGGCACGAAATCTGTCTATGGCCATCCAACGAGCCAAGATAACCATTTACTATACTACAAAATGGCTTCTATTCTTCATTCAATTGCCATTCGATTTTACGAGTATCTATTCGACGGCGTTAAACATTGTAAATTTTTAATTAATGAATTTTCTTTCAGCTGCTGGTGCATACAGGTCCACATGATTCTATGTATTATTGTCTTTAATCTTTAGAAGTAAAGGATCAACCAGCGGCGGGCTCCTTTTAAAAATGCTATAAAAAACATTTTAATATTTAAAAAAAAAAAGTTGCTTTATTGGCAATAGTAAACCTTCCGAATAATTAAACGAATATAACTTCATTCAAATTGTTCTGCGACAGCCCTACAAATCATCCCGATTTCTCTAGGACTGTGTTCGTGATTTTGATTATAACCAAGAGGTTTGTGTGTGAATATCGTTCGATAGGTCTAGCGTTCGAAAGCCATTGTCATCATGGCACAACAAATGAAAAATTTGAAGTTATTGCTAATCACGACTCGCAATTCCAAAGCTCCAAGTAAATTTCTGCTATGGAATAAGTTTCTCATAAAAAATCGTGTGCCGTTCTGACACGCCAAACCAAGATAGACACCAAAAATAGAAGGAAAGACTGAGCTCAACACCTAGTAATCGCTACCAAATGAAATAATATCTGTAGAAAATATTATAAATATGCATTCTTTGTTTTTATTGTTTGGCCGAGCTCCTCATCTTATTTTTGTGGTATGCGTTTGATGATGTTTTCCACAAATGGAGGAACCTACAATTTTATACCGCTTCCGAACGGCATATGATTTTTTATGAGGATATTTTTTATGGGAGAAACACACTGAAGAGCGACCGCTATAAAAACTTTCTTTGTTTCGAATTTGTGCACTTCTGAATGGTATTTATGCACCAATCCATTTGGCTAAGGCGGCCGCCATACAAAATGTTTTAAATTGGAATTCTTTACATTTTTGGTTATATAAAGGGGTTTTCAATAAGGGCGGGTAGATGTTGGATTGGAATAAAATGGCGTTTGCTGTATGGCACGTAGCGCCGTCCTGCTGGAACCACATGTCGTCTAGGTCCATATGGTTCATAAGAAATTGGAAGGGCCACCACGTCTGCCGAAAAATGGGCGCAATGCGAGCAACGTGTGCGTTAATGAACACTCATTTTGATAATAAAGTTTTATCATTTGAACGTGCTGTTCAATCGTGTAACTTGCCATGATGATTTGGCATAAACAACTGAATAATAAACAAAAGATTTGACAGATGTCACCAAAACAAAATGGCCGCCACAGGGCGCCAAAATTGACCCGCGCCAATTGAAAATCCCTTTATATATATAATTGGCGCGTACACCCCTTTTTGGGTGTTTGGCTGAGCTCCTCCTCCTATTTGTGGTGTGCGTCTTAATGTTGTTCCACAAATGGAGGGACCTACAGTTTCAAGCCGACTCCGAACGGCAGATATTTTTTTATGAGGTGCTTTTTCATGACAGAAATACATGTCATGCCCCCTGCCGAGAGGCGACCGCTATTAGAAAAATGTATTTCTTAATTTTGGTGTTTCACCGAGATTCGAACCGACGTTCTTTCTCTGAATTCCGAATGGTAGTCACGCGCCAACCCATTCGGCTACGGCGCCCGAATATAATGGGACAAATATAATGGGCTTAAATTCATCGTTTAAAGACCTCTTAAGAAAATAAACAAATAATGGATGTGGCGGCCAATTATAAATCAATTTATCATCGGTTTAAATGTAAGCAAGTCAAAATTAAAGAATATGATTTTTTAAATGAATATTCAATACCCTGTAATAATTTTGTATCCTTTCTATGTTAATCTTACAGAAGCACGATAAAATACTGTTCACAGCTTTTTATTAATTCTACATGCAAAATATAGAGTTCTCGTTCATCTGAGCTGTCTATGTACCAGCAATTTCACGCTTACTATAGTCAAACTTGGATCTTCACAAACAATACATATGCACATACGAGCAAATGTTTGTTGATTTTTGGGGTTCTGTTGCATTTTCTGTACAGTTCATTTCTGCGCGATTCATTTTCATCGCTTGTTCGACCACGTGCCAATTCTAAAACTCATCGAAATGAAGGAATATATTATTTTAATACTTGCACTATTTTTTATTTAAAACATCCAAAACAAAGAATTCTATCACTGCTCGATACTCGTATTCGGTTCTTTCCATTGTGAAAAATGCACTGGACTTCAGTTTCAAATGGCTTTTAAGAAAAGATTGAATTGACAGAACGAAATGAAATATACGGTGTTTTCATGCGAAGTATTAACCGGCGTATAAATTTGAAACCTCTACTGGTAAACAACATGTAAGATGACGGTTCTGGCTTCATCTCACGAATCATGGTCGATATTCATTTTAAGTCTTGATCTTTTCCAAATCATCTACACAGCATCGATGTTTTGCAGCCCCTCACAAAAAAAAAAAAAAAAAAAAATAGTCCAACGAGTCTGATCGTACGTTTAATCAAAATCACCAAAATGCAAAAGAGCAATTGAGTTATGCGCTATGTGACATAATGCGAAATCCATGTATCTTCATCTTTACAATTACATGGACTTTTTCAGGATTACCCATCAACAGCAGCGCCAGCTTTGTTTGTTAACGTAGCCGTTGAGATTAAAATGTATATTTTCCGAAACACATTTAGATAATGTCGGCCGCCGAATGGGTTGGTGCGTGATTACCATTCGGAATTCACAGAGAGGTCGTTGGTTCGAATCTCGGTGAAACACCCACATTAAGAACAATATTCTTCTAATAGCGGTCGCCCCTCGGCAGGCAATGGCAAACCTCCGAGTGTATTTCTGCCATGAAAAAGCTCCTCATAATAATATCTGCTGTTTGGAGTCGGCTTGAAACTGTAGGTCCCTCCATTTGTGGAACAACATCAAGACACACACCACAAATAGGAGGAGGAGCTCGGCCAAACACCTAACAGAAGTATACGCGCCAAATATTTATTTATTTTTTATTTAAATAAGATACACAGTTTGAGCAGCATAACGTTTATGTTAGGGTATGCGTGAGGGCCCACTCATACGAGAAATGTTATGTTCCTTGTGATACCACTGTGATGATGAAGAGAGAAAAAGAGGAGATAGAGGATTGGGGAAAGAGGGTTAAGTTTTAGGGTTATTGAGTACACCGAACGTTGACTGCTTACGGTTGTGTTAACCACCTCGACCAAATTCGTCAGGTGTGTGATATCTGAACCTGACATATCCGCAGCAAAAAAGTAAGAGTGAAGATATCTAAATCTCAGCCCAGGGAATACATCACAGCTGAAGAGAAAGTGCTGAATAATTCCACCACATCCTTCAGAGGGCCGCTACAGAAAGGCTCGCGGCGTGGATGTCTAACGGACTATGTCCGAAAAGGATACTTGAAGCCCCCTGAAGGAAATCTCAACCCTCTTATTAAGATGGGAAATCATCTCGCTTCCTTGTTTAGCCAGTTCTTTTTCCCAGCAGTTGACTGTAATATTCCTGTGATAAAGTCAACAGTTTAAGGCTCACTCTTTACAAGTTTCAAAGAGGAAGTTAGTAAACTGGGTTTGCTCCTGGTGCAATTTTATCGCTTTGGAATATACATACAAACAAATAATGTATCTATTAAACATTCGCCGCAACTATTTTGATTTCAACAACCAGTGGCCTAAATTATGTTGAGTAAAATTAAGTATGTAAATATATAGGCATATATGTGAATATGCATATAAAAGGCGTGGGTTATGCCTCAATTGAAGTTGATTATGTAAATCATAAATACTACGAGGGTTGCCGTTTATATTTTGGGCTTTTGTGTGATGAGCTGTAATTCGATATTTTTATAGAAAAATTTGGAATTCTTTAGCATCCTTCCGTATAAAGTTTTCACTTATTTATTCTTCTTTCAGTGAGTTGAAAAAATCATCTTGCCCAAAAGGAGGAATAAACATAACTCGTGGAAACAACTTGCGGTAATTTATTACGATTTTTGACGTGAATATCGAGACAGGAGTGCATTGATCCACTTATTTCAACTTTTGGCGCTGAAGCACCACACTTACTACTGTGGGCAAAGAGGAAGGTGAATTTATTTGTCAAACTTCGCGGAATTAAAATTTCGCTCTAGTTATTTTTTTCATGAGTTGGCAGCACTGTTAATAACATCTGGGCCAACTTTCATGTGCATGTCATTATCAGTAATATATTTACGCTTGTGTTTACCAAACGACCAAGAGTGCATTTTTCGATTTTTACAATGTTCGATTTGATTGAGCAGAGAAGTGCCATCAAATTTTGTTTGCGGAATGAAATTTCGGCTGCGGAAACATTTAGCATGTTCCAGAAGGCATTTGGTGTTTCGACCATGTCGGAGAAAAATGTTTATAAGTGGTACAAAGACTTCAAAGAGGGTCGAGAACGTGTTGATGACTTGGAGCGCTCCGGACGACCATCGACGTCAACAGATGACCAACACGTCAATAAAGTGAAGGAGTTAGTGCTCAAAAATCGTCGGTTGACTGTTAAAGACCTTACTGATATGATCGGAATATCATAAGGATCTGTGAAAACCATTTTGAAAAACCATTTGGGCCTACGAAAAGTCAAATCTCGTTTGGTACCGAAAACTCTCAACTTCTTGGAAAAAAGTCGTCGCGTTGATGTGTGTGAAACAATGCTTTCAGACTATCAGGACAAGCCCAAATGCATCATTACGGGAGATGAGACTTGGATTTATGCTTACGATCCTGAAACAACCGACCAATCAAGCGAATATCGTGCTAAAGGCGAGACCAGACCGAAAAGAGCACGTCAAAGTCGTTCAAAAATAAAGCCTGGCCAAACTGTTAATAAGGAATATTATTTGAGCGTTATGCGTCGTTTACGTGAAGCAATTCGTCTTAAAAGACCAGAATTATGGGCCAACAACTCTTGGTTTTTGCATCATGATAATGCACCGTCTCACACTGCACTCGTTCTTCGTGACCATTCCGCTAAAAATTCCACGCATATCGTTCCGCAACCACCGTATTCGCCTGATTTGGCTCCGTGTGACTTCTGGCTATTCCCAAAACTCAAGAGACCACTCCGGGGAACGCGTTTCGAGTCGATTGAGGAGATAAAAGCTGAATCGAAGAAGGTGCTGATGGCTATACCGGAAATGGACTATTTGGTATGTTTCGGGGAATGGAAAAATCGTTGGCATAAGTGTATTTCATCGAGAGGGGATTAGTTTGAAGGGGGTGAAATTGATTTACAAGAATAAATAAAGATTTTTCATTTCACAACCAAATTCCCCTTACTTTTTGCTTACAGTAGTAGTTACTGTAAAAATCTGGTACAGTGAGTTTCAAAGTTGTCATCAATCCATGCAGGACGAATTTCAACAACGCCGTCCTAAAACGGATGTTGTAACAGAAACAATCATATGACTTATTGCGAGATAGAGACATGCTTGGGCATTAGTGGAACCAGTATATATTTAATATTGTATGAACATTTGGTCGTCAAGAAGATTTGTTCGCGTTGGATACCGCATATTTTGACAATTGCCCAAAAAAGGACTCCTGTCCATTGATGTAAAGAAATATTAAACCAATTCAGTTGCGGTGGCTGAAAGCATGCATATGACATCGTAACAGGTGACAAATCTTCGATCTAGACATATGAGCGGGAGCAAAACAGCAATCGACAGCTTGGATGTTCCAAAACGAGCTTAATCTAACAAAAGTTGTTCGCCAAAGGAGCGTCTCAAAACAAATGGTCACCTGTTTTTCGGGAAAATCTGGTAATGTCGCAACTGTACTACTAGAGAAATTTTAAATAGTCAATTTTGAGCGGTACACAACCATTAGTTTGGCAGAATTTTTCGTAGAATTAAGAAAAACCAACCGACGAAGACGAATCATCCTTCGCCATGCCAATGCGAGCTCGCAAGTTTTTGAATATTCAAAAGAGCAGGTGCCCTGATTTGGCAACTAATGATTTCTTTTTGTTCCCGAGCATTAAAAATAAAATGCGAGGTCAACGTTTTTCAACGCCTGAAGAAGTTGTTAAAGCCTTTAAACAGCTCGTTTTGGAGGTATCCACTTCTGAGTGGCAAACGTACTTTGAAAATTGTTTCAAACGAATGCAGAATTGTATTGGCTTCCCAGGAGAATATTTTGAAAAACATTGAAGCCATTTTCATTATTATTTTAACGTGTTTTCCTTTATGGGCGCAAAATATATAATCATATAAAAAACAGTTATGTATGCGAAAGGAATGTATTGGTTATTTTGTCATTTATCGCTTAACTAAGTAAAAGAGTGAGAGTAGATTTAAAAAACCAAATACATTTACTGCTTTGAACAGTATTCATTAATGTCTTTGCAACAAATTTTAACCATCAAGTAGATAATATAATATACGAAAAAGTACATCGAACTTCAATACGATCTCAAGGTGCGTTCTATAAAAAAGTAGGGTACGTGGATCCATGGGAGCAGACATAATATTTATTTGGGCTTAAGAAAATACAAGTATAGGTATACGAAATATAAAGAAACGTGGCCATATTTTTTAATTTTCACCGAAATATCAGAATATTTCTAGCTAAGCTACTTAAAATACTAGTCTGAGAATAAAATGTCTATTAAGAAGATATGTGTGAAAAATATTTGAAATGAAGCCTATGATCACAGTAACATTGTACAAAGTTAGGATTTTACAAACTAAGCGTTAAAACTTTTTCTTTTCATATATGTATTAATTCAGTATTAGAAAGTCATCATCACAGGACAAAAATGCGGCAAAGTGATCCAGAAATGAAGCACAAAAGTGACAAGATCTTCCTACCTCTGCGAGCCAAAGTCCAAGAAATATCGTGTGGAGAATTCAAAAGTTGGTTTTACTATTCCAAAAGTGTTGTCGATTAACAATTCATTGCATATCACCAAACTGTTAGTGCGCATTTCGATTCTGAGGCTCTGAAGCTTCTGATAATCACATAATCTAAGATGTACACTCGATTTGAAACGTGCAAATGTCTAAAAAAATATAGCGGCTCTAAGGGAAAATTTATTTAATAATTATTTTTAAACTTGCGTAATTACATCGAAAAAGTACCAGCGGTGACTTACAAAAGCAACTCCAAAAGCGGAAAGTCATTGTAAAATAAAACGTTGTTCATTTTCATTAAAACTGTATAATCATGAAATGCATTAGAAAATTCATTAGGTGTGAAATTATAATAATAAAAATCATTAAAGTTTGTTTGCTTAATGCTTTCTACAGAAATAAATTGCACGCGAAAACAATTGTTGCGTAATACGTTAACAAATATTACTTTTTAAATTGTTTTACCAATTTTATTACTAAGAAATATCTGCTCAAAACCGGCATTTTTAATCAGCTCCAACCGTTTCCAGCGCTACCTGTCGACAAAGAGCAAAACAGTAAATTTTAATCTGTTCACAATAAGCCCGGTTTGTGTCTAAGGTTACACTCCAGGCAGCCACATCGATTGTGAATGCAAAAACCAAAGAACGTAAACGAACAAAGAACGTAAAAGCGAAGAGTGTAAAGAAAGAGAAGGCGCAAATATGATTACGATGTATTTTTAGTACAATTGAGTTTTGAAAGTCTCGCTAGGAAGGAATTTTAGAACACTGGTAATATAGACACCACACTAAGTTTTGCATCACACATTTATCACCTCATGATTGCATCTATTAAACGTTTTATCAATTTCTTATTTTCCTAATGATAAGCAAATACAGAAAATGCACAAATGTTTTTAGATCAGATCTAGAAAACAGATAAATTAATAGGTTAGGTTAGGTTGGGTTGACCTGGCTGGCTGAAAACCGGACGTATTGGTCCTTAGTGGTACCAGATGGAGCTTGACCCTTATGTTCTCTTGTAATAAACCTGCGTCTTTTGCGGATCCAAATAAGCTCTGAAGCTCTAACCGCGAGTGGCATTCTAACCTCTCATATTGTAGAGCTCCTAAACATTGCATTCGGGTTCTTGCTAATGCAAGGCAAGAACATAAGAGGTGTTCAAGGGTTTCCCTCTCTTCTAGTTCATTGCAGAATCTGCAGCTAAAATTGTTTGCAATTCCCATCTTGTATGCGTGTGTCGCTAACAAATTGTGGCTGTCCTTTCTTGACAGGGGTACCACGAATCTAGCGTACTCGTATTTATCTGCATTCTGTGTAAACATGCTTTTCGCAGTTTTGCAAGTGGCTAGATTATTCCACCTACTTTCTATCCGTGTTTTCATGTCCGCAGCGATGTCATTGTATATCGTATTGAAAGGCTTTAGTGTGTCGTTTTCTTGTTCGAATTGTATGTAAACAGCGCTTTTGGCAATCTCATCTACAAATTCGTTTCCTGCAAGCCCTTATGTCAGGGTACCCATTAGATGAGTAACCGTCTGTCTGCGGCTAGTCTCTCTATGGCTTCCCTGGTCCCAGGAACGTTTTTAGTTGAAATTTCATATGAGTTTATTGATTTTATTGCCGCTTGACTGTACGTATATATTCATATTGGAATTGCTCGATACCTGCACTAGCGCTCTTTCTGCAGCCTTTCCTACCGCAAAGACTTCTGCTTGAAAAATACTGCAATGATCAGGGAGCTTAATTGGCCGCTTGATGTCTAGCTCTGCGCAATGAATCCCTGCTCCGTCCATCATTCTTTAGCTGTCAAGAAATATATTAAGCGTATTTGGCCTAGGTTTCATACCTCTTTTCTACCCCTCTTCTTCTATTGTTGTTCGGAATCTCTTTACCCAATTGTGAATACAGTTCAATTTATTATTTTATCTTCTAAATCGGCAGTTCATTACATGGTGCACAAATTTAGAAGGTGTGGTCAATATCAGTTAAGCGGCTCTCTGGGAGTTAGAAAGAATCAGCTGATTGGGTGACGTATCTAGGGTTTGACTACGGTTTGTTTACGAAACAACTGAGATTGAATTGTTGATATACGAAAACATCCATGCAGACCACACTCATATTATTTCGTTGCCGCCTGGATCAGAGATGACTAGATACGAAATTATTTTTCTTGTGAGAGCGTTGTCAAAGTTTGAATTTTTTATAAAATTCGTCAGTAATGCCACACCGGCAGAAACATTGATTGGGTATTTTTTAAACCAAAATGGGGAATTTTCAGTTCCTATAACGGCATTTATGTAAGTATTTAGTGGCCCATATCCCAGTAGGCTAATATCACCCGTATACACCTAAATGTAATGAGCAAAAAATTTAAAAATTTAAACAGAAAAATATTGAATACCAAAAAGAAAATTATAAAGTTGTGCAGTTTTTTCATATAAAATAATAAGTGGACAACAAAAGTAAATTTGTAAAACAACGAACAGAAAATAAAATTAACATTTTTATAAGATAACTTATTTTTTATATGATAATATAAAAATAGTTAACAAAAATATTTATGTTTTTAATATATCAACAACTAAGGAGATCACAACTCAATTTCAAAACATATATATGTATGTACATATTTGCATAAATCAGCAAAGTCTGATTGAATTTGCCTGTCCTCTCATAAGAATCGTAGTGTAACGCATATACATACGCACACAAGATGAATTAAAGTACAAGCCGAGAAGGAAATAAGAGACTTTGTGAAAATTCTTTGTACCTTATTTCTGGCAGCCCAACATTTCGTCTATCAACCTAAGGATTGGCAGTACTGCCAAGTACACAACCGAGTTTCTGGGCGCGCTCTCAGATAAAATGAGAGAGTTTCGCATCTTATTATCTTTGGTCTGGACAACGACTGAATGGATGACTGTGTGAATACGTGTGAAATGATCGTGCCGAATTCTGCTGCCGAGTTCCAAGTGACGTAGCAGCCAACGTTACTCCTGGCAATCTATCATCATTGGTCAAACCTGGTAATCTTTTCTTGAGTTCATTAGATTTTATGGTCAAAAGTTGTTTAATCGTGTGGGCAATATCAGACCGTAAGCCAGATAGAAGCGAATTTGACAGACTCAGCTGATGGGTTGCGAAAAAAACTAAGAATGTGTTAGTGAAACACAAAAAAAAAAAAATTGCATAATGTCACTTCGTTACCGTATAAACAGCGATTGATTGCACGAGTGTGGGAAGAGGTGTGAATTGATCGTGCAGAATTCGGCTGGCGAATAAACCCTTTGATGTGGCAGCCGAAGTAAACTAAATCCATCATTCTTGATTAAATTCGTTGTGAATTATCAATGTTACTGGACGCTTTTGCACGTATTTGTGTAGATATGTATATATGTATCTCACTTTTTCGCTTGTAAGCAACAGCCAGTCAATAAAATTTATTAAAAATATGCAAAATTCATTTGCTTACTTTGATTAACCCCTTAACCTACAATGACGGGCATAGCCCGCGTACGATAAAAGGGCCAGGACTGAATATTACGTGTGCCATAGTGTGGGTTAAAAGTAGATGATTTGAAAAAACTGCGCCAGCTGGTATACGATTTCGGCCACACATTTTTGAATCTAAACCGTAGGTTAAGTGGTTAATTATGTGTTTTTGGTACTTTCTTATATATGTGTGTGTAGGGGTAACAATATGACTTATGTATGATTCTTTCCTCTTTATTGCTATTAATATTTACAATATCAAAAAGAAAAACAGTTCTCTTATATTCTATGTAGATGTACAGGTACCACAGTTAGACTTAATGTGTTAATAAATTGGATGTAATCAAATTGTGGAGATTCAAAACAGTAGAATGGGTGTTTAATCAAAAAATGTCCACTGCAGTTGCCGTGATGTCCGAAAAATTTAAGGCGTCGAATTAGTCGAATACCTTTAAACGTTTCCCAAATTACCAGTAAAAATGCTCTATATTAATTTTATAACATTTATTTAAAAAATATGTTGAGAAAGCAATAATTTTATTGAAATGAATATGAATTTGCAAAATGAGTGCATGTATAAAATATTGTTAAATACATTTCAACTACTGAGAATTTAGTGTTTATCACGTTGGGAGGTGTAGTTATTGAAAAAGTGCTGGTTACGAACTAAATTTGTATGCCCTAGTTCCAGTTTCCCTTTAGTTATGTGTGTATGCATATATGTATAGTATTAAATAATTTTTTTACATTTCCTGGTTTTCTCCTGAAGTACTCGTATATGTGCAAACATGTACGCACGTAATCGTACATACATACAGATGTAGTATGTGGGTATAATAATTTCAAAGCAAATTATATAGAGTGCAGGCTTGTCCGGTTCTACTATTCGGGCTCGGGTTCGGATCGCACTGTAGCATGAAACACCAAACAACAGAACATTTTTTTCTAAAAGCGGCCGCCGTCCAGCATTTAATGGTTAACGTTCGATTGAATTTCTTCCATTGAAAAGCTTCTGATAAAATACCCATGCGAGAACAACGCTTCCGAATTGTGGGATTACTTTGAAAAAAAAAAAAAAAATTAAATAGGTTAGCGATACATTCTTTACATTATATGTATTGTTGGATGCGTTTTGTTCGACTCAGCAGCACCTTTTGGAGTGCATTCTCACCTACGATCCAATCTCTGTCAAATGCAATAGCAATGCGGTTGTTCCAATGAATGAATTTCGTTCAGGTTATATAGATCTCTAAGATAAGGCAAACCCTATACGGCCAACCGTCGGACGATTAGCCAGAGAATCGTTTGTAATTATTTGCATAATGCTGACCTAAAAACAAAAAGCTTGATGTATAGATGTCACACTATTTGAGGCAAAAAACGTTTTAGATCGGATTAGCGCCTGTGATTCTTTACTGTACCTTTTTATTTGACCATGACTTCGACTTACATATATTAATCTAAAATTAAGACAAAAGTTAAATATTAATAAATTAATTTTTTTTTACAAACACCTTATTCTCTTACATTACATTTCAAGCCTTAATACACAACATTTTTATAACGTTTAATGCATTGGCATCTCATTGTAAATACATACAGTTTGCTATGGCTAGTAAACGCTAGTGTGTGGTGCAAAAGGTGAACGTAGTTGTAAATATCAATCGTTTCCAGTCCGGGCTGTAGTATAGTTATCATCAGTTCAAACCTGTAGGCCGTTTCTGCAAGAAATGGACAAACTTATAAGAATATCACATTGATCCGAATAATTCACACAAAATTCCATAAATTGGTCAAGAAGAAGAGTTTCTGTAAGCATTAATCGACAAAATATGGAACAGTCAGGGAATTGTATGCCAATCGACCAGTATTGTCTAAATTGATAAATAACTATTTATACTGCTCTAAAAATCTGCGATCATATCGTGTTGTGCTAAATACGGGTGGAGTATGCCCTTACTTCGCATTTGGGTAAGCAGCCATGACGCAGCGTTGCTGATGACTTCATTCAAAATGAATGAATGAAATACTATTTTAAGAAGCCACTTCTGTAATTAATTATTGTACATATTTTCAATTCATATTTAAAATTTAATGAAATATTACCTCTAGAACTACGTAACATATTGTGGTAAATTGTATATACATTCTATTTCCACTTAAGTATGTAACATATGATATAAAGGTAAGAATATTGCAAAAAAAGGTTAATAAGTACAGTATACAAAATCTGTACGGAACATCGGAAAACAATAAAATCCTCTAACGTAAACTAAGAAGCAAAAAATAAATTTCCACAGATTATAAAACTCCTCCTTAGCTTTATAGTATTCACAAGTTGTTGCCACCCCAAGGTCAAGTGGGAATAATGACCGACAACATTTAATTCCATTTGGTTACAACAATCCTTTCGATCGAATATTCATACTGAAATGGAGAGGAACACATCCGTTAACTAGTGCAGTTGTCGATCAATTCGATAAGACGAGATCTCTATTATATGTATACATACTGATCATTCTGATAAATGGCAACGGCGAGGTACATATGTGCTGATTAAAGAGAAATTAGAAGTGTATTTAATATTAGTAGTAAAATGACTTATACATTTTTTTCCTGGAGCTGTTTTATTAGGAGCAATTACCCAACTGTGAAGACACTTTACATTACTTTATAGCTCGTCTGAACGACTTCAGTTGTTCTTGGGTCCAACGCAAAGGTGCAACCCATATCCAATACTTTGATGACTGGAGTATTAACATCAAACTTATTGAATGTGGACATCGTCCAGGCTTCAGCCAACACTTAGATGCAATCCAACTTAACTCCGCGGGAGCACTGTTGCCACAATCCACACGTAATAAGCCTCAATTAAAAGTAAACCATAGAATTCGCTGATTTTAGTTTTATTCTCACTTAGATATCACTTATTTGGACCGAAGTTGTATCCACATTAATATTCCGTCCCTAATGGCTTTTTATTCAATACATAGATATTCGTAAATACTCGTATGTGTATGTGCAAGTCGATTACTTCTACCCTGTGAGATACCTGTAGAGACGAGCTTCTGATAGGCCATGAAGCATTTGTATTTAATGCTATTTCAACAAAAGCCCGGAACTACAGGGTAGGTCACGGGAGCGTTCAAATTGTTTCTAAGCGAATGTAGTTCACGAAATCGTATAGGCTGAAACAAAGAAGAAATAAATTTATTAGGGCAAGCTAAAATAATTTAATTAATTAAAGGTAGAAGGTACAGTTGAAATATTTTTAATTGAAATATTCATAGGCGCCACGTCAAAAGGCACATACGCCTTTAATAGGCAGTAAAAAAATATTGGAAAAAGGGTCACTTTGGTATACTCTCTAATGTTAGATAATATCGGGTGTTTTTTTATCTGCATGAGAAGTTGTTTTTTTATCTGCTGAGAATGGCAAACTGTGTTGACATTTCTGTACAGTAAGGTTTGGCAAGGCATTATGAGTCGTTTAACGCCAGAACAATGCTTCTAAATTGTGGAAATTTACTTAAAAAAAAATTGTTTTGGAAGTTCATAAAGCATTGGCGGCACCATCGGTCCTTATTTCTTTCGAAATGAAGAAGGAGCTGTGGTTAGGATAAATGGCGTGCGCTATCGAGCCATGCTGATTAATTATTCGTTTCCAAAAATTAACCAGCTAAAGATCAACGACATTTGGTTCCAACAAGAGGGCGCAACTTGCCACACAGCGTGCTTAATAGTCGATTTATGGCAATACATAGATAGATAGATAGGTAGATTATTTTTTTTTTATTATGGAAATATTCATAAATATCTTGAAAAATGGTTGGCTGTCGGAAAAACACAACTAAATTGATATTGAAAACCAAACTTTTTCCAAATGAAATGCACAGTTTAATTATATTAATTTAGAATTAATTGTCTATATTTTAAAGCACTAGTGACAAACCAAACTACACTATTTCCTCCGCATGAACCAATTCCATTCAATATATTATTAACTTTATATTGGTCTAAGTAGAATTGCTCAAAGTACCGATATCTAATTTGTTTCAAAATAGGGCGCCTTCCTGGGAAGTGTGCTATGTTTTCTAATACCTTCAAGTTATTACAAAGAGAGCAGTTTAAATTTTTGTGGCCTCCGAGATAAATAAGATCGCATCTGGCCTTCAAAATTCAAGAGATTTTATAATTTTAACCGTATCGTTGAAATAGCTTTTACCAATATTATGATCTAGGTCCTTGTACATGCGAGGAGTTTTCAAAGCTCTTTCCCACAATCTCTGTTTGTTGGTCGAGCTCCCAGTGTAAATGAGTGCGTCCATGCCAGTATTCTACGGCCTCCTATTTGATATGTCGTTAGTCAGATTTAGATTTAATTTTCTTTCTAAGTTCTTAACTGCTTTTGCAAGATTTAAGCCACCATTGACGCTATACGGCCAGATTTTTTGGAAAAGTGGTCAAAAGTTAGACTGAACGAATGGACAATGTATCTCAGAGTCGTGGCGGACATATTCTGGATATCGTATTCAATAAATAAATGTGAGGGAATTATCTTCCAAATTATGCTAAAAAAATGTATTCCAACAAAATTTCTGTTTCGTATTATCATTTAACTTCTCAAGCTCTTAAAAACACACCCGATATTATGACGAACATCCCATCAACGTGAACTGAAGTTCAAATTAATTCTCATTGAATTAAGAATTACATTCATTATTCACAGTTGCTTTAGGTTTTCGAAAAAGTTAGTTTTTGCCATCCGAGTCCATCGAAAATGAAGCTTCTACTATAGCTTGCCTTATAACTCAAGGCCATACATTTTACAGCTTTGATGTCAAGCCGATAGGTTATGTATAGTTGATCCCGCATTTTGCGCTACCTGTTCAATTTCAGAACAGTAACGAGACAAGAGCAATGTTTTAATCTTAACACAGATAAGAACTCCCAAACGGTCCTTGCTCAATGAAGCCACTACGTGAGTGTCTTGCTTAACTAGTTTATCTAACCACTTTCGTTTTATACTTGGTTTACTGCAAGAATGATAGAAAAAAGATTGCGCACATCAGAGAGTGCTTAACGTCGCATTAGCTGACTTGTGCAGTGTTTCCAGCCATTTGCTCTTTGCAATAAATTTAGTGCTTTTTTTATACCCAAATGCGAAAATTTATAAGTTTGGAGTTTGTTTCTTTTTGTTTTTAATTTAAAGCTACCGAAACTGTAAGTTAAAAAAACTGTATTATTAAACAAAAGAATGTTAAAAAAGGTCACTCTGAAAGGAAATGAAAATTTGTTGGTTCTTATAAAATTTGATATTTTTAAAGTGCAAAAAATTAGCTCCTTTTAAGGTTATGCAAGAATATTAAAATTTCTACTCTCAACTCTTCTTAACATTGAAAACCTTTCTACACATTTTAAAAAGCGTTTGAATTTACTGAATGCGTAATCATTTCTTCCGGTCCTCAATCCTTAGTGGGACATAGGGCATCATGAGGTGCATTTATAGTAAAAATAAGCAAGAAAATACTGAAGAAACCATAACGACATTTTACCAAAAAGAGTTACATAACCTCAAATATAGCAAAAAAGTCGTAAATTAAGTTGTACATAACCATAACACATTTATTTAAAAAAACGCGCATTTTAAAGACAATTTGTCACACATATAAAGTTCTTTAAGTAATTCAATAAAAATGTGGTGTTTTATTTTCTTTAAATGGGAATTTTAGTGCTTTTTTATTTATATCCAATCCTAGGAAACAATGCAGTAGCGAGAGAGAGATTTGACTGCTGAAAGGAGAAGAACACTAACAATAACCGCAATCGGGGGCAGTGCGACCAGATGTTAAAAAAAAAGTAAAGCTAAATAAAACTGAGTGAATTATTGAACTAATTTTTAAAAAATGTATATTTTACAAAATTGTAAACATAACATTTTATTAGAACAGGCCAGAAAAATGTCATGAAGAAAGAACTAAAACTCATAAAATAAAAAAAAAATGCTAAATCAAAGCACGAAAATGGTAATCTGGCCATAATGGTTCTAATACGACGTCACTCACGTAGAGAGGGAAGTAACGGTACTACGATAGGCGCCACCTCATTATTCTTTCCATCATGGGTTTACTGTGCCGAACTCTCTCTTATTCTGCTGAGAGTGGGGGCTAATCTCAATTTTTATCAGGAACAGTTGGCTTACTGAGTTAGCACTAGTAACAAATGAAATGCCCCGCCTTCAATACGAAAAACTATTAGTCTAAGAGCTGGCTACATGAAAGTGCCCGCATCAGGTACATGGACAATTTATATTGAAAATAATAGTATTAGTGTAGACGAATATAAAAATGAATGTCTGCCATTGCAAAACTGGGGCGCAAAGGGGGGATACGCAGTGAAAGGTGTGAATTTTGGGTGGGAAAAAATTCATAAGGTACAGGGATTCTATGTACGGGAAAAGGTTGGTTATATATTTGAGAAAGTGTAAAAAAATTGGCAGACATTTTGCGAGGGGCTAACTCGCCGGCAGACTGCGCTGAAGACTGCAAAAATTAATTAAAAAAAATCATAAGGTACATGAATTCCAATTATTGTATTTTAAAGTTTAAACATTCCAAAAGTCATTTACAAAATGGCAGACAAAAAAGTGAGGGCTAAGGGCGCGGCAGACGACGTTAAAAAGTGCGCTACAAATCAACATTTTTAGTCATATTCGCAATCGGAATCTGATTCGGACGTGATATCTCCTTCGCTATCGCTATATTCATCTTCATTTGATTCGCTTTCTGCGTTAACGTCTTCATCGCCTGTAACAAAGCACAAAAAAAATATGTTCAAAGTACAGCCCCAAGCTACACTGACATTTGTTTAATAGACGGATTCTTTCTCATACATTGTATCAAGAATTTACCAAAAACATTCGGAAGTATCCCCAAAAAAAATACTTCAAATGGTGACTAACAATGCAGCCCGTGAAATTCATGTAATTTTTGATAGATATTGGTCACCATCTATCAAAGATTACGAAAGATCTCAGCGAAGCGGTTCCTCTGGTAATCGTATGTACGTGATTTCTGGACCTGAATAGACTTTAATAAAGAACTCCGAAATAGCTTTTTCAAAGAGGCACTCGTGAAATTTTTAATCGTCAACTGGCAAAATCAAGAATTAATTCCATTCTTTCAAAATAAAAAAGTGCTACTCAATTTTGATAACTGTTATCAATATGAAGCTGTGAATGAAAGCATATTATTTTCAAAAAATGATAAGTTTACTCTCGATTTACATGAAGAGGCGGATTCAGAAATAGTATATCATGCGTGCAATATCGAGTCAACAGCGAACATTCTAATAAAATTCTCAGATACGGATATTGCCCTTATTATGTTGGCTAATATGATTCACGTACAACACAATAGCAAAGTTTATATTCAGACAGGGGTTTGGAATAAGCAACGAATAATTGACGTATCGACGTTGCATGAAAAGTTAGGCGAGATAATGTGTCAATCTCTGCCACGATTTCATGCTTTAACTGGCTGCGATTTTAGTCCCGCATTATTTCGCAAGGGAAAGCAACGTCCTTTACAGATTTTGAATGAAGACTTACAAAAAGCATTCGGTCAAATTGGACATGAAGACTGTAATGAAACCGCTGTTTTCTCGATTCTTGAAAAGTTTATCTGTAATTTGTACAACTTTCCGTTGTTGAGCTCTGTCAATGATGCACGATTCGCCTTATTTTTAAAAACCTATAAGGTCACCGATTTGGAGGAACCTTTCCAAAAAAAAAAATTGCAGAATTTTGACTCATCCACTTTGCCTCCTAGCCAGGCTGAATTAACGCAGCATTTATTGAGGACCAAATATATTGCTACAATATGGAAAAATGCTCATAAGAAAATTCCATCATATTTACAACCAGAAACTTGCGGATGGATATTAGTAGAGGGAAAGTATACATTTAAATGGTTCGACGGACCACAGCTGCCTAGTACAATACAAGATATTATTGATTCTGGAACAAACGAAGGTAATATATTTATCCACAGAACATATAACTATTCCATTCTATTAAATGTCTAAAAATCATTTTGCTTTGTTCTTTGTTACAGGCGATGAAGACGTTAACGCAGAAAGCGAATCAAATGAAGATGAATATAGCGATAGCGAAGGAGATATCACGTCCGAATCAGATTCCGATTGCGAATGTGACTAAAAATGTTGATTTGTAGCGCACTTTTTAACGTCGTCTGTCGCGCCCTTAGCCCTCACTTTTTTGTGTGCCATTTTGTAAATGACTTTTGGAATGTTTAAACTTTAAAATACAATAATTGGAATTCATGTACCTTATGATTTTTTTTAATTAATTTTTGCAATATTCAGCGCAGTCTGCCGGCGAGTTAGCCCCTCGCAAAATGTCTGCCAATTTTTTTACACTTTCTCAAATATATAACCAAACTTTTCCCGTACATAGAATCCCTGTACCTTATGAATTTTTTCCTTATCCAAAATTTACACCTTTCACTGCGTATCCCCCCTTTGCGCCCCAGTTTTGCAATGGCAGACATTCATTTTTATATTCGTCTACACTAGTACTATTATTTTCAATATAAATTGTCCATGTACCTGATGCGGGCACTATCTATGTAGCCAGTTCTCCGTCTATATATGGTTCATATAAAAGAAATTCAAATATGAAAATAGTTTTTTAATTAAATAGCAAATTGGACATTTTTCTTAATCAACATCCGCTGCCAAGAAATTATAAAATTTTTGTGTTCTGGTAGCAGAGCCCACATTTGTTGAAAAAATTGGTTTAAAATATGTATATGAATGGAGAGGGTCAGCACTTGTTCAGTGCAGCAGGTTAGCTTAATACCCATATACTGCATCGCTTGCAAGGTGAAAATGCCCATAAGAAATTTACCGAAGTTCCATTCTTCGATGGCCTTAAAAATCATATCAGTTCATATCAGAAAATAGGGTTATGGAAACGTCTAAGGAAGAAGTCAAGAATTTTCTGATTAATTTCTCGACTGTTATCTATCAACGAACTTATTCCAATTCTCCAAATATATTGTATGTTAATCTATACGTATTGCATAAATTATTATGTGTATATGTATGTCTGGTCCATATCTACCAACCAGCATTGTTTCGTTGCAAGTCGCTCCACTGTCACTAATTTGTCTATTTTCAATGATTACTGCATTTCAGCCTTCCAGAACAGATCTCAAGTTGATACAATTTATACAGACTTCTTTAAAGCATTTGACAAAGTATCGCACCGAATGCTCTTGTCGAAGCTTGCATCATTGGGTATACACTCCACGTTTTTGTCGTGGATCAAATCATATTTGTCCAACAGGCACTGCGTTGTAGCCGTGGATAATACAACATCCCCTGCATTTATTGCATCCTCTGGTGTCCCACAGGGAAGTATTCTAGGACCCCTTCTCTTTATACTCTTTATTAACGATATTGGTACTTGCTTTTCTTTTGCTGAACCCTTGTTGTATGCTGATGATCTTAAAATATTTGCGGTGATTAACAGTGTTAGGGACTCTGAAAAGATGCAAACCGACTTGCACAATGTCCGCAACTGGTGCTATTCAAACCGTTTGTCACTAAATATTAGCAAATGCTTTCACGTAAAATATGCTAAATCAAGCAATACTTTGCATACTTCGTATAGTATTGCTGACTTGCCTTTGCAATCCGTTGAGGAAATTAAAGACTTAGGCGTTATTTTCGACTCTAAGCTGAATTCACCAGCCATGTTAACCACGTCATAAGACGATCATATGCGATGCTAGCATTCGTACGCCTAAATTGTTCTGCATTTACCAACCCACACACTCTCAAAACATTGTATTGTGCTTTTGTTAGATCAAGATTAGAGTATGCCGCTGTTATTTGGAGGCCGTATCAAATAAGTCTGTCTAATCGGATAGAGAGAGTTCAGAAAGTCTTTCTTCGTTTTGCGCTCCGATCTTTAAACTTTTCTGAACCTTTACCATCGTACCGCTCTCGATGTTTATTGACTTAAAACCACTTTCTGGATCTATTGATTGTCCTTCCCTTTTAAGTAAAATTCAATTTAATATACCCAATATAAGGCTCCGTCAGTACGAAACCTTTAAAATTGGTTTCTCGAGAACCAACTATGGGGCGAATGCTCAGATTCCTAGGGCATGTGCAGATTTAAATATGTTTTTGAATTCTTCTAGTGCTGATTTTACATGGCCGCATGGCATCTTAGTCAATCATCTTAAATCGTTCTTTTCTTAGTAACTACTAAACTATTGTACAGTAGCTTAATATAGTCTGTAAGAATGTATCCATTCAAAGACAATAAATAAATAAATAAAAGATATCTTTATTGAGTAATAATGCAATGGCAGGTTAATGAGCACGCAGCCCCAAAGCTAAAACATAAAATTTGCATATAATTTCCCTCAATTTTGTTTTATTTCCCATTTTCATTAACAACGTCTGCTTTATAAGAACACGCCAGGACTGGGAAATGTTCGCGCCCAAAAGGGGAATAAAAGTATCTATTTGGAGCTACACAGTATATGCAAATGCTTTCCATAACCACTGTTAATTTGTATTCCTACAATTACCTTTCGTATAGATATTTCAAACTCATTTCAAGCTTATTTTTTATGTGTACTTGCTTGAAAGGTGGTGCAATGCATGCAAAAAATGCATCCAGACTTACATATATACCTGTTTTTTTTTTAAATGTTGCTTCTTAAATAAACGCAACATAGAAAGTGACCATTATTAATTCGTACAGCTTAGTTCGTGCAAACTTCAGCTAGAATTTAGTTACGTCGAGTCCTTCAGCGATTATTGTTTCCCATCGTTTTCTCATCCACTTTTTTTAGTCTCATATGCTAATTTTACGATATTTCTGGTTCTATTCTGCTTTATATAAATTTTGCCTACTACAACAAGTACTCGCAATTTGATAATTAAGAAATGTTATTCCCGTGAACTCATTCAGAAATTACGTTTATGTTTATCGTTAATACAGTATGTTATTAAAAGTTAAAAAAAATTTAGTTCCACTGACACAAAAACCCATAATGGGTAAATTCAAATTCGGTCAGAATTTTTATTTTTTATTCATTTAAGTAGAAATTCAAAATTAAGTGTTAACAACAAAGTAGTGATATGTAAATTAATAACCTCACCCATTTGGAAATATGGGATAGAAATCCAGGGCACAGCAAAAAAAAATCAGCATCCAAATAATTCAAAGGAACCATTCTAAAATACTACTACAAAAGCAGGCTTTTATATACCAAACGACGTGATCCTCAGCAACCAATATCGAAGAAATGCCCAAACTACCACAATTGGAGAAAGTAGGCAAACTCCAACAGAACTCACAATATAAAAAAAAAATAAAAATGAGTAATAATACAATGTAACACCAATTAAATTTAATCGGAAGCAAAATTGAATGTTTATCTAATATTGGGTAGAGAAAGAAGAACTATTAAAAACAATTACTTATTGTTTAAATTTAACAAATCGTAATTTAAAAATGGGAAAACAAAAATTACATACAAATTCCTAAAAATACATTTTTTACAAACTTGATTATTCTGCTTTAGACTATACGTCGTCAGAATCTAAGAACCCGAACAGTACAATTGAAACAATTAGCTCAAGCAAGAAGTGACAGTTGATACGACTCATGACTATACCCTTAATAAACAGAACCGGTGCAATTTGTCTACGTATTTCTAATGTCGGCATGAAAACAGAAGGCCTTACAAATGGAAAATATAAACTCGTTGTACTCGTGACTTCTGCGTTAGGAAGCCAATCATAGATCTTGAATTTGCAATCATAAAATCTATATGTTTATATACTTACATACCCTTTATTTAGTGTTCGGCTAGGTTCCTTCTCTATTTTGTGACATAAGGCTTGATGTTTTTCCACAAATGGAGGGACCTACAGTTTTACGCCGCTTCTGAATGGTACATAGTTTGTTATGAGGAGCTTTTTAATAGCAGAAATACACTCAAAGGTTTACCATTGCCTGCTGAGGGGCGAGCGCTTTTAGAAAAAACTTTCTATGATATGGTGTTTCCTGCCCGTAGATTGAGCCTGGGCACTTCCAAATGGTAGTCAATCACCAACCCGTTGGGCTACATCGGCCGCAAGGTCATTTTCGAGAAATAGATGACAACCAGACATTTCGTTTCATAAATTTCAGTGACAGTTACAGTGCTTCATCGGTAATGATAGCAATTGTTACTTTACGTGTACTAAAATAAATACTATATTATATACTGACATTTCCAAGCGTTAATAGGTAGACAATTAGCATCACATGTCTGCAATCTGAAAAAGGCATCTTGAAGCTTAATGCAGTCAGGCACGTTTATTATGCGACGGCATATTTTCGGCCGTCTGCGTACATTAGACAACGTGAAGTTACGAAAACGTCCGGAATATCATCAACAAATATCAAGCAGAGTGACGTCGTTGAGGTACTCTAGTAGGGAATTCACTAACACTTTTTAATGATATTCGCATTGTTTTCTTTCCTTAGCCAAACTTTTAACGATTTCGCTATTCGGTAGCACATTTCATAACGAAATCGATAAGCTATTCTGGTTAACGACAACAATTTTTAACAAAAATAAGAGTGAGTGACTTTAATTAAAACGAAATTACATTATCAAAAATTAATTAAGTATAATATTTGGCTTATGATTTATCGTGTAGAGAGGAGGCAGTGAGCCTTCGAACAGTAAATCGACGCTCGCTCTAAAATGTGGGCAATCCTTTCCATTTGGCTACAGGGGAATCCCAAAATCCATTCCACTCATCTCCAGACTTGGCTGAGACTTAATTTCTCATCTTCAAAATCAACTTAGAGGTTCCAGAATAACAGCGATTTCGATTAAAAAAATTAGATTTGATATCTTCTAAACAGCTTAATCAATTTTAAATGCTGCGTTTATGTTACAAGGTTCAACTGCATCGCGTATTTTTTATCGACGACCCGCAGATGAGCAATGTGGAATATCCATGAGGCAGCCGTCCGTTAGCCGAAGTATGTATAGTGTAACAGATGCAAGTGGAACAACAAGTCGCAAAAGAAATTTTTAATTGAGTTGTTCGACTGTGGTGTGGCTTCTTTTAGGAGCTGTCGATGATATCCTAAAGCAATTTATATACAAAAGTAAATATTAATTTCAAATAAACATTTATTTTATTTTACTCACTTTTTGCAAACATAAGGATGATATATGTATTTAAGAAAAAAATACTCAAAATTGAATTTAATAGCTTGGTTAGTACTTGTACGTCTTTTTGTTATTCTTCTTTGAATTATGCGCTCATTTTGATATATCATTTTTCTATCAGTTTGAATAAATAGAAGCAGATGTCTGTTTAATATTAGTTAACATAAGTTTGTGAACAGCAAAACCGTTAACGCAAACGACAAAAACTGTAGACACAAATAATAATTGCCGAATCGTTTAAAGTTGGTGAACTGCACTACAAAAGTGGCTTTAATCGCATGAGATACAATATTATTTATGCGGACGAATTTCGTCCTATCAGCAAGATAGAATACATAAAAATACAAATTTGTCAGCACTATGGGCTTACTGCATTAGAAAATTAAGAGGCCATGAGAGGTCACAGAGCCGCAAAACTTAAAAAAAATTGTTTTGGCTGAAAAGAAATCCTTGCTTACTGCTTCCTTAAAGAAAAAGAGGTTAATCTTGGCAAAAAACCGTCAAAACTGGGCCCAGGAGTAGTAATAATATTTAGCACCGAATCGAAATTTTATGTTTGGAATGGTGGCAAGAAAAACAAAGATTGCAATAACGTCTGAGGACGGTAAAGTTTCCGTCAAGCGAGGAGACATGTCAGTAAAGTATATTGGTAAATTGCACTTCAAAAATGGAACAGTAAAAGCACAGGACTATATAAATTCATTGGAAACTAATTTACTTCCAGCAACTAATTTACGTGCAAAACAGTGCCTCGTCCCACCACAAAAACATTATTCTAGAAGAGCAATATTGAATATTAATATTGAAATATTTGATTACTAACTAAATGGTTTAAGTCTAGACTGTCTTAAATTACTATAATAATTTTTCTAAAATTGTAATTGGTTAGATTTTTGTTGTAATATTTTGCATTGTTTTTACGAATTAAATACAATTTTGCTGGAATGTATTTCCCATTTTGTACTCGTATTACATTTCACTACATTTATCAAACGACCATTTTTTGCTGGTGGTCTCTTTCAAGGCAAATGTGACCATATGAAAATATGCCAAGCACAACTATAAACTGCACACAGACACATACATATACAAGTTGAAAGGCCAGTTGCTATTTGAGCATAGCTCAACCGCAGTTCCGCCTTCTCTGCGGTGAAGATAACAACTACAATGCCAACTGCAGTCACAATCTGGTGCACAATCTAGCTGGTTTCCAAAAATTAATTCAGCTTTCAGAAGAGGAAATGCAATAGTTAAAAAGTTTCTTTCTTCACTTCTTGAATTTTTTGCGAATGTGAAGTGGCATTTGGCATTGGCGTTTGTCGCTGGCATAATAATGTACCGAAAGTGAACAAAAATATATGTACAATTATATATTCGAGTACATTTTCGCACTATGGCTGTTTCTGAGTTTGTTAAGATACTGTTTAATACTTAAAGTAACATTTAAATTTAAAATATTAATTTACATTTTAAACTAAACTATTATGTTGAATTATTACGAGTTTTTCATTTCATACCTATGAACATTTCATACCTACCAACAATTTCAAACGTTTATTAACAAAAAATGGTTACAAATTTAATCTTCAAAATAATAGCCATCGCTAGCGACAAATTTTTCCCATCTCTCAGGCAATTTGTGGATGCCGCGCCAAAAAAATTGGCCGTCTTTGGCCGCAAACCAATCATCGAGTCATTTTTTGGTTTCTTCATGAGAATTGAAGCCCTGATCGGAAAGTGCGTGGCCCATCGATGCAAACAAATGATAATCGGAAGGCGCCAAGTCTGGTGAGTAAGCCGCATGCACCAGCGGTTCCCAATCGTAGGTCTCCACCAAATCTCGGGTCGCTCTTGTTCGATGTGACGGTGCATTGTCACATTGTCAGTTCATGCCATCTTTCGACCTTTAAAATCATGCCCATGTCTTTCAAACGTTTGGAAATGGTTTTTTTCACCCTACTGCTCTGTCATCATTTCTTGCGTTTGATCATCATCTTCATCCAACAATGCTTGCAATTCGGCGTCCTCAAAATTTTTCGGTGGCCGGCCACGGTCCTCGTTCTCCACGCTAAAATCACCACTTCGGAATTTTTCAAACCACCTGAAGCACTGCTCTACTTAGAGCATGTCCACCATAAGCTTCTAAAAGAATTTGATGAGCTTGAGAAGCGTTTTTCTTCAATTGATAACAGAAAATCAACGATGTCCGCAAATCGTAGTTTGAAGGCACGAAATTCGACATTTTTAAGAGCAACAAAAATGCATTGTTGTGTGAAACGCAACAAACAATGAACTGAATATTGTTGACAGATGACAGACGAAAAAAACAAGCCATTTGGGAAGGTTTAAAAATACTCCTAGCGACATCTATGGACTAATTAGCTGAAAGTCTCATTTCATAGGTACATATCTGGTAAAATGAAGCCATATATTTAATACTAAATACTAAATGATTATCATGCTCTTACTCCCATACGTCGTAACTACAGCTTCAGTGATATCTGCCCAATTACATAGAGCAATATACTTCTTTTTCAAATATGAGGAAGTGTAGTACATATACCAACTTCTTTTTCAAATCTATTTCGAAAATCTGATTTTTCTTGCACTTGCTTTATATATACATCTTCATGTATATAACTTCATATGTACGGCCGCTGAAAAACTCTTAAGAATGATACCAAGTTCTCTCCATTTGAGACTTTTTAAATAAAATCACTTAAATGTTTTGCATATTAGGTTTCATATTATAATTTTTATCGAGAAAAATTATAAATTTGTTTACTTCATGTACTAAAGTAGATACAATTCGAAAATCCTTCGAGAAAAATACTTAAGATCGTTGCAAAATAATGATCAAATCATAAAAACGCAGACGGAAAGGAAAAATACACAGTGATATTTTGTTGAAAAGCATTTCCATTGACATTTTAAACCTCTACAACGTAAATTCTGGTCCGTATAAGGAAGCATTCAATTTTGAAGTATCTGAACGTACTTGACCACATCCATGTTATCTTTAGTACGATGAATTTTCCTGACCCCGTCCCCGAAAAGCAGGCGCCACCATTATTGTGTCTCCTCCGTGCTTTATGATTGGTGAGACGAACTTGGCCACCGCACGTAATTCCTACCATATGGACCAACTCTATTTATTTTTGTTTCACCGCTGAATAAAATATAGCACCACTGATTTTGGGTCCAGGATATGTGCTCTCGAGCAAACTCAATTCGGCGTTGGCTCTGCTATGCTGTTACCAAAGGCTTCTTTCGTGCCAGTGGACCATGAAGCCCTGCGTAGAAGCCCAATCAAAGGATAACTATTTTGTGAACAGGTGAACGAAAATTTCTCTTCTCAATCTTCCTGGAATCCTATTTTGACAATATTACATTTTCTGCTGTATTACACTCAGAAAAATATATTTCAAAGCATTAGACACGATGGGTTTTTGAAACGTTTAATTGTGATGAGAAGGAAAAAATATTTTTTTTCGGTATTTTGGTTGGTAAAGAAAGAAACATTCCCAATATTTATGAAACATGGGGCAGCTGGCATCTGTTAACTCAGTTTTCCAAGAATTTGGTGAGGGCTATATCTCTCAAATTAATTGCTCGATATTCGTCTTAAAGGTCAGATTCGTTAATGGATTGTTCGCATAACATTGGCTATTCACAGCACCCCACAAAAAGACGCAATTGAGATCGTCGCGACGGCTAATAACTAGATTACCGAACTTAGTGCGCCTGCTAAAACCAAAAATTTTCCACGTTTTTAATTTGCAGGTGCGAAAAGCTCTTTAACATGTTTTTGTAGCACTCACCGTTGACGGAAATGTCGCTTCCAACTACATTTTGTATTGGCTTCTCGACGATCACGTGCATGTTTTCTTGTTAACATAGCCGCGTTGTTGAAAATGAGCTGCGTCAGACAAGCTGATTTTTCGAGCAAAATCTTAATCCAAAAGCAATAACGAAGTGGATGGTGGTAATAGCTGAGCTAATTGGACCTTCCAAGCGAATAATGTGCTTCGGTTGTGTGATTGATGGCGAGTCGATGTTCCAAGATTGAGTCGCACGCTCTTGGTTACCCCAGCTATGTTCTCGTCAGTGCGCACCGTACAACGGCGGGGACCGTGAGTGTTGTCTACTAGAATTCCAGTCTCATGAGCGTTTTGCACAAACGTGCCAACAGCAGACACGGCAGGTGCCCCATTTCGGCCTAAACTACTTTTCAATAAACGCATTATTTGAGATACACAGCATTGACTTTCAAAATATTTTTACAATATTTACTAACATTCTTCAAACGTAAAACGACTTATTTCGTTCTGCGGAAATATGATATTGGCTTTCTATGAAGACTTACAGCGGGAAAGAGCTGTCGCTGTCAAAATAACATGTGATTAAAAATAAAACCTCTATATGGGCCACCCTGGCATAGATATATGTAGTCTTTATAAGCTGAAAAATATTAGAATCGGCTGGAACAAGCCGATTTCAAATTAATTGAATCATGGTTAACTGACTTTTTCGCCACCATCGCCTTGCAAAAGTACTAAGTTAAAAGCACGTTATGTAGTCAAAGTATCAGTGACAAGCTGCTGAGAACTTCAATTCCGTTGAGTCCCTACCAGGGATAATATTGTGCGCGTGACTGTGAGTGTGTCTGTACTTAGCTAGCGTACACCCCTAGCGAAAGCTCCCAAAATTCATTTAGGTGTCAGCTCGCGTTGCTGCCGCTGACACAGCAGAAAATCCTCGGCGCTTCGAAGAAACGAAACAAAAATCATTCGGCCTTAATTTGTAATTTATAAGAATGATTTCTTCATATCGAACTCAAGAGGATCTTTAGACTTCCGCTAGCTTTAAATGTTAAAACATCACCATTTTAACAACGCGCTCACGAAATTCGATATTACATATCCGCATTCGCGGAGTGTATACACAGAGCTGTACACTATTAACTCAGCTATTGGCTAACAGCCCTTGAAGACAATTAAGAGTACGAACGCCACTACAATCGTTAAAAGAAAACTTTAAATTTCAGCTTATTGCGCTTCAGCTTATAGCACATATTGAATTTCGCACAAGCGGATGTCGAAAATCTTTACTCTGAAATTTTTGCCTTTGTGGCAACCATTGCTATTGCTACGAGTATACTTGTTATAGTATTTGTCCGCAGTCGTAGTTGCTATCTAAATTGCACGAAATGTGAAATTTTACTTTTAGTTCTGGGAAATAACTTTATCGTGTCCATTTCAGTTTTAATTATAAAATTATGCACATCTACGTAGATAACTTGCATGTACTTGAATACGAATATTGCATTTGCAAATTTGGCTATGGATGTTCACAAAATTTAAACAGTTGTATTCATAAGATATAAGTGGAAAGGAATATTAAGGCTTATACTCGTAAAGGCTGTTATGAAGTCTGAAACTCGTAGGCGCCCTAAAACTGTGGGCCAACATAAATAAGCACGCAACAAATTTAAGATTGAGCTTGTCTAAAGAGCCATCAATTGTCAAATATTGGCAGAAAAGATAACAGGTATAAGTAAAAAGTCCACCAAACATCCCCTAGCTACCAAAATTAGCACGTCTTAAGAGGGGGGTAGGGTTTTTAGGGTCAAAAAAATCGATTTTGGTTTATTTGAGAAAATGAATGTACTTAATCTCAAGAATGTTGTGTCCAAATTTTAAGTCAATCGGTGCAAAACTCACAAAGTTAGAGCATTATAACCGTTGGCCGCTCCGACTCGGCTACCTGCTATAGAAAACTTTAAATCTGGAAAACGACGTTTTTCAAGTCGGTGACCTCTTTCTCTGAATCTACTCGACCGATCTTCCTGAAATTTTGTACACACTTTCTCTACATAATTACCGAGGTAACCCGGGAAGGTTTTTTTCAATTTTTATTTATTTTACAATAAACAATATTATGCGATTTATCGTCTAAAAATCGCACTTCTACTTCAAATGTTAAAAAAAATTGAAAAAAAGTTTTTTTTTTAATAAAAACTCGTCAGGGTTACCTCGGACAATTGATTACCTAATGAAAACTCTTTGATTTTTTGATTTCAGATGATCTAATGCTGAGAAAAACTGTCCACGGCAATTTTATATATTTTCTTGGGAAAATTTTTGAAAATATTTTTGAAATATGAGTTTACAGTATACTAATTGGATAAATAAATTTACATGAATCATCTTTCCAAAAAAAATTCATAAATAAGTGCATATTTTTAGTGGAATTAACCCTACCCCCCCTTAATATAATAGAACACGCACCATGTTTGCGTGGATAAATTTATTATCAGATAATTGGTTACTCTTGAGAAATTGTATAGATATTTTGTTTGTATTCGTTACTATAGGTATAATTGTGGTGCCGGAATAGTACAGAGGTCTCCTGTAACTGCATCGGTATATCTAACCTCAAAAAGTGGGTACCAGCCCTCGGATTAAACATTGAATACACATTCGATTGACTACGGTTTTGAGTGAGGACTCTTTTTTTATGGAGAAACCAAAATATTTACTACTATGTTGTTGCTGGAAATGGATAAATCAACCGATGGCCACCAACAACGATGCAAATGCACACGAAGTGCAGTGGACAGCACGCATAGGAATGATCGAGAAGAGTTGCTTTTCAACCACCTTTTAATAGCAAGCTTACTTGCATACGCATATACATACATATGTATAATAGAGATGGCGACTTAGCTTTATTACGATTTGTAGCGAAAATCTTTATGGTCTCCTTCGTCGGCCATAATTAAAGAGATGATTTTAAATCTATCTTTAACAAGTTAAGAACTGTTAAATTCGGTCCGGGCCCAACTTTATATACTCACACACATTTTAATAAAATTTAGTAGACGATGTAATGTTTACAACATTAGAGAGATGAACGGAAATTTAGTCTTACGATATAAGAAGTGGATGTGGCTTTTGTATCAATAATATTTAAGTATATCTGTCTCTTAGTTCGTTATGTGTAAATTCTGTTGTAGCGGTTTGTGGACTTCACCACCTTCTAACATATGAATCATTTACTTATGTTGTCATCTCACATACATACATACATTTGTAGTTTCATAGCATGAGCCATTATTGCATATTTCGTTAGATTGATTACTGGATATGAACAAGTCGCTATTGTGGAACAAATGCTTTGATAATAGATTACAAGGTTTGGCTAATAACTATGGTAAAAAAGAAAATACTGACAGTAACTTCGGCTACCAAGTCATCGGGGATTCGGTTGCATAATTCTGCCCGCTCATCACACGTATTCACACATTCGTCCAATTATGGTGCTCACAGTCATCAACGTATCGTAGTCTCTTTCCGTTGCCCGTAGGATACACAAAATTGATCAAAATTTATCCCGTAGAAAACAACTGTGTTCGTTTAGTTACATATTTACACAATACATCGGTTTGTGTATGTTTGTGTTTGGTTGTATCGACACAATATTGCCATTGATATTTTTGCATACATACTTTCACACACTTCCGCGTTATCAGTTATAATTTTTCATTCTTTAATAAACCAAAACCAAAAACCAACAAATGCAAATAGTTCATTTATCTATAATTAACATTATTCAACATTGTTTTTAAGTTATGTTAATAAAAATTAAAATTTTTCTAAGTTTATTTTGTAAATGATTTCGTTTGGCAACACTGTGTGGTGAGAGAGCAATCAACCGACATGATTCTACGGAAATTTCCAAAATCCTACGATAAAATCTACGATCCTATAGAACGGAAGGGTGGTGATTTTCCATTTACATGGGGCTCTCGTTAGTTTCATCGTAACAGCTAAGACGGGCCTGCGTTTACGTTGGTGAGTGTGAGCAACATAAAGTCTGCGTTGATTTTTTTCGTATATCACCAATACAATCTCAGTTTTTTCGTAACCAAACCACTGTCATAACCCTGATTCTTTTTTTTTCTTGATTGGCGCGATAATCGCTTTCGCCAATCGAGTTGAACAAAGCGCGCCAGTCGTTTCTTTCTCATGCTAACCGGCACCAGTTGGATACACCAAGTGAAGCCAAGCCCTTCTCCACGTGATCTCTCCAACGCCTTTCTCTTCATCTGCTACTACCAGCCGGAGCGTATATATCCATTCGGACGACATGACTCAGCCCACGAAGCCGCTGGATCTTTATTCGCTGCGCTATGTCTATGGCGTCCTAAAGCTCAACCAACTCAGCGTTCCATCGCCTGCGATATTCGCCGTTGCCAACGTGCAAAGGTCCAAAAATCTTCCGCAGAATCTTTCTCTCGAATACTCTAAGCGACGCTTCATCGGATGTTGTCATCGTAAACGCTTCTACGCCAGGACTTTTCTATTCAATTGCAAATAGTAGCACTCATTGGCAAGATAGATTCCACCTTGGATTTCAAGGCTGGCATTATTATCGGTATTAATTCTGGCTCCTAGATAAACGAAGTTTCTTACGACCTCGAAATTGTAACTATCAACAGTGACGTGGATGCCGATATGCTTGTTTGTTTTACGACAGAAGGTACCCCGGTTACGTCAGTAAATCCGTTGATTCCTTCAAAATCGCTGACAGTAGGCTAACGGTCTGATGTTGGCCACTCTTCTGAATTTTGTACATCGTGGAACAAATTTATTTTTGATACTGCTAGCTTGTGAGTATATGAGAGAGAGAGCAGATAATAATGGGGTGAGTTGAGCAAACAATGAAAACAGTTGAAAACAATAGACGCCCTAAATACAAAATAAGCGGCTTTAATTGGACACTCGATAAAATTGTTTTGGAACAAGTTTGTTTTTACATATATTACAAACAACAGTGATTTAACCCTCTTTCAAATGCACTATGCCTTGCTTTAGGTCAGCTCTTTTTTCGAAGTCAACGAATCATTGTGAAATTTGCTATGATTATTAGAAAACTCACTACTGAACCTTATATATTATTTTACTGAAAAAAGTATATGGTAATGAATGCGTATCGTGTGCGCCTATTTTTAAGTAGTTCAGGCACATTCAAGAAGCCGTAAAGGCTTGAATTTTAATTACGTCAGGAGTGCGCTGTCACATTAAAAATGGATGACAGATGAACACTTCTAGCAACAGTTTGAACAATGGAAGAATTGCAAAAAGCGTTTTAGAGATAAGTGATGGCGATAATAAGCAAATAAATTTCTATAATATCAATATAAAATATTTCACCCCATCAGTCTCGCTATTTAATAGCCACACCTGATATTTCAGACTCATTATAGTGTTCCTTTCCACGGAAATCTTTAATAGAAAGGCGAAAGATATGGTAAAATTGAAGAGAAGCCAGAGGACGACAGGAAAAATTCTACTATTTACCAAATAATTAAATGGTTCATGTGCTTTCAAAATGTTTTTTATACAGAACAAATGCATGTAATTATGCTTATATTATATAAGTGGCTCTTATTTTTTTATATTTTGTAGTGTAACTGTTACAAAGGGGTCATTTGGTGGGAATATTCATTTGTTTATTATATTGTTTTTGAAATTTTAAAAGGCCTAAGTTAATCCTAATTCTTAAATACGATATAAAGGGTGGAAAAAATTAAAGAGTAGTAGTTTTTTCAACTTTTGAGATGATGGAGTTGCATTTAAGTCCCGCTGAATAACACCCAACCTTCGCAAGCTGCCATATGTTTTCACATAAACTGCGAAAACTTTTTTGAAAAACATTAACATTTCCAACAATGGGGAAATGGTTGTCTGTTATGGGGATTCTCTGGTGCATGACTACCATTCGGAAGTGCGTAGTTTCGAGTTCCCGTGCATGAACAAGTTTTTTGGAATAGCGGTTGCCCCTCGGCCGGCAATGGCAAACCTTCGAGTGGATTTCCGCCATGTAAAAGTTCTTCATAGAAAAGATCTGCCGTTTGGAATCGGCCATAAATAAGAGAAGCTCGGCCAATACGTCCAAAAAGGATGTAAGCGCCAAAGAAAATCTCTCTAATTCAATTGTAAAGCGACTTTCATAAACCAAAACTAGTCCCTAGTGTTGCCTAGTTAGTGTATGGAGGTGCAGACTTCGGATTCTTGTGAATTTGTGCCGCCGCCAAATGTCCGATGGTTTTTATAAGAAATACAGAAGTCCCAGATTCGGAGCGTCGCCGTAGCAAAGTAGCTTGTGTGTCACTAGCAATCGGTTAGTCCTGGTTCAATCCCCACAAATGATGCAAAAAATGTCTTCTAATAATATATTATTTTCCCGCGACCAAATGCGACCGCTATTAAAATAAAATTGTTTATGTTTATTGTTCAAAATAATTCGAGCTTTTCTTTTCTGGTGAAACTGAATAAAAAATACATTTTATTTAAAATGGTTTTGTATTTACAGATAGTAACTCACATTAATACACACATATGTAGGTACATGCATACATACATACACAATCGCCTGTCAGGTTTCTTGCACATTTTCGTTGCTTCAGAGGCTAATTAAAACTTTAACACTCATTTAACCTAGAACATCACAACGATTTTACATCCATTTACCCGTTGTGAACTTCATAGATACATATTTCACGTCTGCCATCATTAATTGCAACTCGTTACTACCGACTGACTCTTTTTCGGCGCACCTGTCTGCTCGAGTTTAGAATTACGCTCGGCACGTGCACCTTCATACGGATACGTTTTTCTCTATTTTCAGTTTTATTGTTTACAAACAAACAGCCTTTCGGATTTGGAATAGTTCACAAGCACTGCACATCATATTCATATATCAATCAAAAACTTTATTGGGCACAAAACGAGGCTTAGCGACGGTGAGCAGTGAGCAATAATAAATATATCAACAACAAATTTACTTAAGATAGGTCTCTGGAAGCGAGTCGGACAATGCAAACACAGGCTAGACGAGCTGCAGACGTACTGCTAACAAGCCGCCTGCCATTTATTCTAGAACACTTCGCTATTATTCACAATATTCTGCCTAAGCACACACCAATGCTATTCGGTAAAACGTGAGATGAATTGTTTTTGTCCGTGTTATTTAGTAACCAAACCTTCAGCGCTTAAGCTCTGGTGTCTATATAGAATAAAGAAAGTAGCTGCAACTTGTCTGCGAATTAGAAATTGCTGTATCCAACGAAAAATCGTAAGGAAGGTGGACGTTTCTGTATACGAGAGAGATTCCTGTATACTTACACACCTACTCTTTTATGCTACATCCACGTTTGCATTTACAGAAGATGCAACTTCAACCTGGCCACATTCCACGATCCACATGAAGCGTAAACATTAGATAGATGATTTTCTTTCTTGAAAAAAAAAAAGATTAAAGAGAACAGCGACCTTCAATAAGCTCGTGAATGTTTGCGTGTTTGGTCAATGAATCGAGCCACAGCATCCATTTTCATTGCAATGGCGAAGCATAAACGGAATGGTCGCAGACATGCGCATTACTCCTACGTACCAAAAATATGTATGCATGCAATTCCAAAAACAGGATGCTTTTTCTCATAAGCAAAAGAGCAAATAAATGTATTGTATGTACATAGATACAGACATATCTACTCGTATATGTATGAGTATTAGGAAAATATTCCTGCAGTCGAATCTACCAGCACGTCTCGAAACTCCACTTGTTTGTCTGCTCTCCATTTTCAAGTTTAGCAACTGGTCAGTTTAACCCCTTGCATTACGATTAACCCTTTGCGATCGTATGTCTACTATCAGCTACCACAGCATAGTAATTTTATACTGCATTTTTTTATAGAATTATCCTTCATAATCAGGCGGCCGCCGTAGCCGAATGGGTTGCCGCGTGACTACCATTTGGAATTCACAGAGAGAACGTAGGTTCGAATCTCGGTGAAACACCAAAATTTAGAAAAACATTTTTCTAATAGCGGTCGCCCCTCGGCAGGCTATGGCAAACCTCCGATTGTATTTCTGTCATGAAAAAGCTCCTCATAAAAATATCTGCCGTTCGGAGTCGGCTTGAAGCTGTAGGCCCCTCCATTTGTGGAACAAAATCAAGACGGACACCATAAATAGGAGGAGGAGCTCGGCCAAACACCCAAAAAGGGTGTACGCGCCAATTAAAACGGGGGATTTTTTAGCAATTATCTTTTTAAACAGTTAGTTTAAACAGCTGCCGCATGTTTCGTGTTTTGTTTCACTGTCACACATCTTCAGTTTGGTCTATAATTTAACCATGAATCATCTTACAAACGAACAACGCTTGCAAATCATTGAGTTTTATTATAAAAATGCGTGTTCTGTTAAGAAAGTTTAAAGTCGAAAAATTGTGTTCAGCGACGAAGCTCATTTTTGGATCAATGGGTATGTAAATAAGCAGAATTGTCGATTTTGGAGTGAAGATTAGCCAGAAGAATTGCAAGAGCTTCTGATATATCCAGAAAAGGTCACAGTTTGGTGCGGTTTATGGGCTGGAGGTATCATTGGACCATACTTCTTCAAAGATGCTGCGAATCGTAACGTAACTGTGAATGGTGAGCGCTACCGTGAAATGATATCCAATTTTTTTTGTCCAAAATGCAAGAGCTTGACTTGCATGACATGTGGTTTCAGCAAGACGGTGCCACATGCCACACAGCATGCGTAAAAATGGAGTTGTTGAGAGGCGAGTTCGGTGAACATTTTATTTCTCGTTCAGGACCTGTCAATTGGCCACTCAGATCGTGCGATATAACGCCTTTAGATTATTTTTTGTGGGGCTATGTTCAAGCTCATGTCTATTCAGTCAAGCCTGCTTCAATTAACGCATTGGAAGACAACATTAAAGCATTTATATGTGAGATACCGGCCAAAACATAGGAAAGAGTATGCAAAAATTGGACTAAGCGGATGGACCATTTGAAGCGCAGTCGCGGTCAACATTTGCATGGAATAATCTTCAAACATTAAATTATATGGACCGTACTATCGATTTAAATAAAAATTTCATGCATTTTTCTGAATTTTACTTGTGTTTTTTTGAAAAACTTTCCTATAGCTCTTAAAAAACCACCCTTTGTATATATATATATATATATATCCTTCATAATCTTACATGTTCTGCATCACTGCTCTTCCAACAGAAATTAATTCCGACCAGTACGACACCCAGTCCAAATTCCATACGACCGCAAAGGGTTAAGTCTCGAAGAATGGTACTCATGTTGACAATTAAATTTAGAGTAAATCATTATCATAAAATAAAATTTAAATATTTTTGTTTTTATTTAATATATTTATAAATGTGAAACCTATCTGATTTGTAATATAACATGTCTAAAAAGTAATGAAAATGTTAAATAACATTTGAAAAATAAAAAACTTTAAGTAGCAATCAAATTAAGACAAAGCGAGCAAATATAATGCGTGAGAATTGAACTTAGTACAGAAAATCTAGACGGCCGGTACACGTCATTTCCAGCCAAGGTGTTAACATGGGATGGAAACTATTTGCCGACGAAAAGTATTTGTCTTTGACGTGAAAAAAAGGAAAAGTATTATTATTTGTTCATAAATCAAAAACAATATGCGAACACAAAAGTTGTATAGCAGCTCGTGATTGAGAATTCAACCAAGGAAAATTCTCACTAAAAGTAGTAGGTTGTATTCAATATCAATTGATCTATACAATGCGATAAAATATTTCAGAGTTTTTCGAACTCTTGTAGCGATTCACAAAAATTGTTTTAAGATTTTGAAAATTTTTTCTAATACCTAATATTTTTCGCCTTAAGTTCGGCATTCGTAATTTAAGTAACTGTAAGAAATTTCAGTACCTTAGTGCAAGTATAAGCCGTTCCAAAGAAAAGCTATATGAAGATTGAAGTTTGTACGGGAGGTACTAAGCCCCTTTCTCCAATGCCTACCACATTTCTCCATAAGACAGGCAGTTTGCTTAGCTTTTATGGTGCCGTAGAAAAATGATTCGGAAATTCCAGTTTATATGGGAGGTGCTGGAATGAAAAGCGAAAGTAAAAAGTGAATATTTAGTTCAGTAACACAAAACTCATAACGGTTCTGCAAAAAAACTGTGACTCTACACATTTAAAATGTACAAATTATATCACAAATTATTTTCAAAATCTATTTCCACATCAATTTAAACTTCTCACCATAAATGGACTTCAAGTCATATTTTACATTTTGCTAAACGTGTTTCCTAACGATTAAATTGTCATACTTCATCTGGTATATCATGATTGTCACAATAACAACTTTCTCTTTTAAATCCGTTTTTTATGTGAAGCAATGCATTTAATGAAAGAAGGGGCAAACGGTTGAGAATTTGACTTTTTATTTCTTTATATGAAATGAAATTATAAATAATTGCCTTACTCTTGTAATGCAACTAGCAGTTATGGCTATCTGCCTGACGTGTTTCTAAAATATTTTTATAATACAAGTATATTATAAAATACTGTTGAATAAGACTCGTTTATGTCTATGGTTACAGAATTTCATTTTTAAAAGTTTTCAAAGTATTCTTTCAAAGTTTTCAATTATGCAAATCTGCCAAATCTGGCCAAATTTGACACATTTTCTAAGGATTTCTTGAACTTGAACCCATTTTAGTGCACCTAAATTTGTAGATTCTTGTGAAATCAGTGGCTTAGCATTAAATATTTCAAATTATTTCAGGTGTCTAAATATCTATGAGAAATGCATGTGGATTGCATTTGAGTTCAGAAACACAAAATACACAAAAAGGCCACTAGGCACTAATTCATTTTTTTTTTGCGCTTTAATTTTCAAATAAATCACCAATTTTCGTGATTAAATCACCAAGATAGTAAATAAGGTTAATTTAATTTATTTATGTTGATATTTATTTTCAGTCACGAATTTTAAAAATATTTATATAAATGTGGAAAGGGCCATGCGGATATGGAAAGGTTTTATAAAAAATAGAAATGTAAAAATGATTGCAGCTTTCATTATACGAGCAGCGTTGTAGATACTTCTATGCTCTTACTCACGAAAAGAACGGGCAGTCGGTTTGGTTTAAAATTTTTTTTTTTAACTTTAGCTCTACATAAAGACGCAATTACAGTCAGAAATATCTATATGTATTCCGATATTCAGGCAACTCTGAAACCGCCCCAATCATGGAAATACTCTTCGGAAACAGTGCTAGAGTGTTTTTCTCTATAACAGGGCGACAGTAACATTGGGGGTAACCGTAAGGCGGATGAGTTAGCTAGACAGGGCACTACGCTCCAAATTACTCAATATAAAGTTGATATACCTAGGCAACATGCAAACTGCTGATAGATAGATATGCCTTAAGTATTGCCAACAATCGCTGGAGACAGTTACATACATACTTGTAGCATTAGCAGACAGACATGACCAGAATGGAATATGGGTGGCACTAAGAGACTATTTAAATTTAATATTAGTAGGACTCCTATCTGGCCACTGTCTTATAGGAAGGCATGCCAGTAGAATTGGGGCACCATATTTTGACTTTTGCAGAAGCTGCTAGGATGTAGAAGAGGAAGAGAGAGTTGAACACTTTCCATGCGGGTGCATGGCTCTGTGTAGGAAAAGGTTGAATTTGCTCAGAATCGCTTTTCTGGACAGCATCGCGCATGTTCTTGGCGCGATAACCGCTTACGCGATTTTGGCCAAGTTTAACAAAGCGCGCCAGTCGTTTCTTTCTCGTGCTAACCGGCGCCAGTTGGACACACCAAGTGAAACCAAGTCCTTCTCCACCGGATCTTTCCAACGCAGAGGAGGCCTTCCCCTTCCTCTACTACCATGAGCTGGTACCGCATCGAATACTTTCAAAGCCGGAGCGTTTGTATCCATTCGGACGAAATGACCCAGCCAACGTAGCCGCTGGATCTTTATTCGCTGCGCTATGTCTATGTCGTCGTAAACGCCGTTGCCAACGTGCAAAGGTCCAAAAATCTTACGCAGAATCTTTCTCTCGAACATTCCAAGCGTCGCTTCATCGGTTGTTGTTATCGTCCAAGCTTCTGCGCCATACGTTAGGACGGGCATGATGAAAGTCTTGTAGAGTGTTAGTTTTGTTCGTCGAGAGAGGACTTTACTGCTCAGTTGCCTACTTAGTCACAAGTAGCACTTGTTGGCAAGAGAGATTCTACGTTGGATTTCAAGGTTGACATTGTTATCGGTGTTAATGCTGGTTCCTAAATAAACGAAGCCTTCAAATTATAACTGTCAACAGTGACGTGGGTGCCGATACGCGAGTGCGCCGACTGTTTGTTTGAAGACAGGAGGTACTTCGTTTTTCACCACCAGACCCTTTCGCTTTGCATGTTGCATCTAATTAGCTAACTGGATTTATAAAATTCATAGGATCGTTTAAAGAGGACCAATTCAATCACAAGAGGCCTCCATTTGGCCTAGGTGCGGGGTAAGGTAGCCAATCTACCTACCTAACCTAACCTAGCACTAATAGTTCGATAGCGTTAAGCAAAAATAACGTAGTTAATCATCATATAGGTATTAATAAAAATTTAACACAGTCGATTTCCACATATGAAGTGTGTAGTATGTACATACTGTAATTTTTATACTCACAAGTCTTCTGTGACATGTACAAATATACTTTAATTGTATACTTACATGTGTACACTGTTAGAAAATATAATAGAAACAAATTTAGTAAATTCAATGCATCGAAGACCTGCAGATGTCATAAAACAACGTTTTATCTTTTACGTTTCTTAAACACAATGAAATTGTATTATGCTGTAGAAAATTCGAAAAATAGGCTATTTTTTTTATTAATTTGCATAATTGATTAAATTTGTAAATCACAAAAAATCCGGAGTTTTCTAAACTAAAATGGTCAATAAATATATGAAAATATTTGTTTCTATTAAAGCTGTATTCAACTTAAAATTTTTACTAATTTTTCTACCATAATCTCTAACCATATTTATTACACTCGTAAATATTAGTAATTTGAGTTTCTTATTATGCTCATTTTCATTTCAGAAGTCAAAAAGTTTTTAAAGCTTACATAGAGACAATAAAATATTATAAATATATTAACCAATATATGTATTAAAGTTAAACCTTATTCTGTGTTTCTCACGCATGGATTGAATATGAAGGGATGAAACGAGTTCTACAATTGTTTTCAACACGTCCAAGTAAATCAACCCCAATGCAATTGTCAGATGCATGGATTCAGTAGTATAGCCGTCAAAATGAACGAGTGGTTGTGAGTAAATATGGGAGTATGAATTGTGATATGTATGTATGTATATAGGTATGTATCATGACTCTATGTTCACAAATCGTAACAGTCTGCATTTCTGCAAAACGTTTCCAATCGTGGAGAAGGTATGTATCTTTTAAAAATCAATAATACTATGTTCGTTGCACTGCTATTAGGAACGAGTGAGCGTTTTTACCCTGCAGCGCGTTTGATGCGAAACTACTCAGTCTCTCGCTGTAAATGGCATCACACTCGGATTCGTGTGGTCCTCATAAAGGCAGTTGGCGCGCCCAAACGATGTCGACAACGACTCGTAACGTTTCGCCTCAGCTTGATGTGACGGCCATTTATTGCCATAGACACGCTGAAAGGAAGTTGTTTATTGAGAGTCCTCGACGCACGCATTACCTATAATATACGTACTCGCCTCGCGAATTTAAGCACAAGAAATTCATGTACATCTACATACGCATATACACGCATAGAGTTTGCTTGCAAGAACATCTACAAATTTGCAAATAATTAAGGGCATCGAAATAGACATAAATATGGCAATCTATATATGTATACGTACGTAAAAATATATGTGTATGTATATATTTTTATATGTATATGTATATAAACATATGTACAGGGTTCACCATATTTCATGTCGGCATGTGAATTCTGAATAATTAAAAAAAACGTTTTGCTATATTATTTTCATTATTATTAGTATGAGGGAATTTAGCATTGCATCCTGAAAGATCTGTTGTGCTCCCTTCTTGCATTCAGAGTATTTCTCATCCCAGTTTCTTAATAAATTTTAGTATTTATTTTATTTAATTTCATTCTCTGTTAAAATATGTTTACCCAGGTGGCTGCCCCGCTAAAGTATGCAGATATTAGTGCTGGGTACGAAGACACCACAAGTACAGTGACCTTGCTTTATCATACTTCTTCAGCTATCTTTGGCCCACAACTTCCTCGGGTGTTTTATGCTCGAAATAGCTTTAGCCACAGCTTCTCTAACAGTGCGTCCTTTGATAAATGGACGGCAATAAAGAAACTCTAGAATATCTGATTGCTTGATTAATGGTTTCTCTTGATTGCTATTGTTAATAGTTTCCCATTGTCCGCATTTTGCTGTTGAGCCCTTTAGATTTTGGTTGGCCTAGTTTTTCAATAAAAGGCAACCACCACCGCCGTTATCGGCCAAAACAAAATGAGCCCTTTTTAATGCGTTTTCCATTATATCTCGAGCATCTTGGACAGTATAGCACAAGAATGTCTGGTGAGATGAAATCTAGAAATTTGAGTGGCCAGTCAAAAACCATATGACCATCAGCAAATTAAAACAACTGAACGTTGTGAAGCGATTGACAATTAAAATTGTACTGAATTGACGTTCAAATGTGTTCCATAGATGTTCAAGATTCAATATTTACTTACCGATATACAAGATGGTGCACCCGTTACATGTATATATACGTAAAACGTAACTATTATATAATATATGCAATTATCTCAAAGCCACTTTTTGGAGGATTTGCAATACAAACGCACATTCAACTAATTTTCGTTACAATTTACCCACTTTTTGTCGTACATTTGGCAAGAGCTCCTTAGAAATGAAGGTGAGTGTCTAACTGCACGTGAGTATCTATAAATGGGATGTGCTCCAGTCTGTTTTGGTCCACACTGCAAATGGCTGAGGCGAGGTGCTGCAAACTACAAGTACACAAATGTATACATACATACCTGCAAGTTTAATGAAAACAATAAAATCATCAACTGATGGCCATGTGATGTGGATCAGAATTGCCGGCACATTCATTTTTATGTTTCTACGTACGAATACGCATGATTGCGCGTAGTGGTAGTTAAATTATTTTCCGAGATACCTACGTACATGAGTTGTGGAAATCGGGGGGATATAATGACTGAAGGTAGATGCACGCATTTGTTTAGTAGAAAAATTATTAGATGACGGAAGCTATGATGGAAATATATAGGATGGAACAGTATGAATTCACTAAATGTCAGACTGTCTTCACTCATTAACACCAGGGACCAATTTTAACAATTTTTTGGACACCAGCTACTTGTGCCCACTTTATGTCAAAAAACATTTTTTTTTCTCACCACGCCCATTTCCCAGGCTATACTTTATGGGATATTTCACAGGATATACTCGTTTGTGTGTACATTAGAATACCTCACCAAAAAATTGCTGTTTTTCCACCGGCATTAAAAAAATTTGTTATATTTTAAGACTTCTCAAGTTGAGATTTTTTATCTGTTCTTTACATGGAAGATTGGTTTCAGGAAAACTTGAATCTCAAAACTCAATCATAGCTTTATAGATTTAAACTTTTAAAACATCACCCTCTAAATTTTTTGACAAATTTTGGTCCATTAATTAGCTTCACAAAAATCACTATTTTGATCATATGAATCATATTAGCATCTAAATTATCCTCATCAAATCATTCTGAGTCAGTTAGTTGGTCTAGCTCGGTAGGAATGATGATCCAGTCAAGATTTCCCATATTACTATTTCACTATCGTTCAAGTGAAAGTGCTAACTCACCTCATAATATTATAATAATCATATTAACTGCTTCTTCAAGACCGCTACAATCGTCAGTTAAACTTACGAGTGCTTGAACACACCAAGTGAAACCAAGTCCTTCTCCACCTGATCTTTGCAACGCAGCTGGTACCGCATCGAATACTTTCAGACCCAGAGCATTTGTATCCATTCGGACGACATGATTCAGCCAACGTAGCCGCTGGATCTTTATTCGCTGCGCTATGTCTATGTCGTCGTAAAACTCATACAGCTCATCGTTCCATCGCCTGCGCTATTCGCCGTTGCCAAACACTCCAAGCGTCGCTTCATCGGATGTTGTCATCGTCCACGCTTCTGCGCCATACGTGAGGACGAGCATGATGAGAGTGCGCCGACTGTTTGTTTGATGACAGGAGGTACTTCGTTTTGTCCTCGTTCACCACCAGACCCATTCGCTTTGCCTCTTTATCCAGTTTGGAGAAGGCAGAACTAACAGCGCGGTTGTTAATGCCGATGATGTCAATATCGATTGTGCGCTCTTATAAAATATTGTGCCTGAGCGATTAAGGGGCTATATATGTACCTTGTGTTCGACTAAAACATTGAAAATTTTTTTATGGCATATTCTAAAAGTACATCATCTTAAAAATATAAATTCAAAAAATCATAAGGATCGGAGCTCTAGAACGAAAGTTACAGACCGTGGGAGCGGAAAAATTATCCATAAATTAAGTGCACACAAAACTTTAGATGCGATTATCTTGAAGTCGTGTTTTTTGAAAATTAGCGTCGCGGTGATCATTATTTATCAAAAACTATTTGACCGATTTGCATAAACGTTTTTTTTTAATATTTGAAGTTACAATCTCGTTAATCTGAACGGTTCATTTGTATACATATTTGCATAGTTCGCTGGAACTAATTAAGTTTTTTTTTTAATTTTTCAACCCCTCAAAAATTGTTTTTTTGGGTAAATAAACCGTTCAGATTCACTGAAAAACATTTTTCTTCAATAATTATTTAATTTTTTTGATTTCAGTTGAGCTTCTCATGCGCTACCGTGATCATCGCAAGCCTCTTCTAAAAAACAGCGGTTCAGGGGAGGGGTGATATCAACAATAAATAATAACATTTTTTAAAATAAAAACACCAAAATGTATTCTTCGAGAGTTACCCTTCAATATGATATATGCCTCATTTGAATAAAAGTTCTAAAACATATTTAAAAAAAAATTATGACAATGGTCCATTTTTTCGGGCTCACAAGGTATATAACCCCTTAAGTTCTGCGATTAAAGAAGTCACACGTCAGCGAGTCACCTTGTCTGAAACCTCGTTTGGTATCAAACGGCTCGGAGAGGTTCTTCCCAACTCTGACGGCGCTGCTTGTGTTGAGAAACGTCATCTTGCAAAGCCGTAAATTCAGACATTGCGGCATATAGATAACTCCTTTTCATACTGTCGAATGCAGCTTTGAAGTTGAAGAAAAGAAGATGTCTTTTCCAAGATTTGGCGAATTGCAATAATAAAAATAGGCAATAATTTACCCGTTCAAACATTCGAAAAACACCCTATTGTCTGAATTGTGTCCTTCCATATATAAATTGTTTAATGTTGTGCTCAACCCTGTAAAAAAACAAGGTTCCTTGTCAGAAAAGAGCACAAAACACCGCGTGTATCTATCTTCCACAAGAAAAACATATAGGGTTGGCCATATTAAACTGACCCATGTGATTATTAAAAAAATATGGAAAAAGAAACATTTTTTTGTGTTTCATTGTGAAAAACATTTAATTTAGTTCAAGGAGATTCGTTTACATCACTTTTTGAATATGATATCGCGCAAGTGGTCGCCCTTAGCACGTATAGCGTAATGTGCCCGTTTTTCGGCGTTTTCCATAGTTTTGGCCAGCGTCTCGGCCGATATGGCGGCTATTTCCCGTCGGATATTGGCCTTAAGTGCGCCTAGTGTCTTTGGCTTGTTGACGTAAACCTTAGATTTCAAATTACAGTAAAAAGTTATAGGGTTACTCAATGGGTCAGTTTAATATGGCCAACCCTGTAGAGATATTGTATTATGTGATATCCCTCCAGTTTTTCCGGAACATTTAAAAAATCTTAAAAACTCGAAATCATATAAATAGATTACTTTTTAAAATAATTGTTAAAATTATTATTAAAGTTATTGTTTCATTAAAGTTATTGTTTGATATAAAACTCACAGGGCTTTAGAGCTTTAAATCATTTACAGTCTGTGTCAGAAAAAAAGAACCGCAATTATTCATGAAGTATAAAAGACATATGTGTATTTAAAATTTTTTTACATGAACATATGTACAAAAGTACGATTCGCAATTACTCAATAAGCCGTGTAGTTTTCATCGTTGTCGAGTATAGCCTGCATCTTCTTCATGCTTTGAACCAACTTTTCTGCGTAACTCGTCGACAAACAGAACTAGATTTTGCGAACTTGTCGCACGAGTTGCTTTAAATCATGAACTGGCCTTCCGGCAAGATGCATTTTCATAGTTCTCCACACATTTTCGATGGGGTTGGCGTCTGAGGGCTGGGAAGGCCAGTCCAATACTGTGACGCCATTTTCTTGTTTTGTTGTTTCTCAATCTGTTTTTCTGAGAGCAGTTGTTTTGGTGATGTGGAACGGTAGGATATGTTCGCCTCCTTCAGTCGACGTTCGATGGTGTTGGTACTCACATCTATTCCCTTTTTAGCAAGAACTGATCGTGTTTGGCGTAGTCACAAAGAAGGGTCCCGCTTAAAAAGTTGGACGATCACTTTATCCTGCGTTTTTGTCGTCACTCGCTTTAAGCCGCGCTCGGAAAAGTCATCAACATTTTTGTACACCTTATACCGCTGATTCCACATCACAACAAACTTTTTTGATTTTATAAATACTTTTGCAGCCGCGGCGTAAGATAATTTCGGCCCTTTCAAATGCGTGCATAAAAATACCGTCTCAAAATGCTTTGCGTACTTCTCACTCATTTTTGTTTGGTTGCGTTTACGGGATGGTTTTGAACGACACTAACCTGATTTAGCACTGGTGTCGTAAAAACCTTAAGAACAAAAAGCAATTAAATTCAAGGTTCTGCAAAATTAAACATCCAATTTTATTTTTGAATAACTTCTTTTCTGAATGAAGAAAATAAGTACAGGAAATATTCTGTTCTTCAGCTTAAACACTTGTACGCGCGTTTAGATTTGGAAAATTAAACGCTTATACGGATTTATACGGATCTAGGCAAACTCTGATGGTAAGAATATCACAACAAATAAAAATTTGAATTTGAAGAGCCAGTTTATGTAATTTTGTAATTTATATATTTAATTGTCAAATTTCTTAATTATTAATAACAGTTTTCGTCCCCTTTAAAATAGTTTTATAGGAACCTTTCGAACATATGTGTATATATTCGTATATATGTGTATACATACGTATATACAATAACTTTAAGCGCAATTGCAAGCCTAAAAACTTCCTCTTTGAATTCAAAAAAAGTAAACGTTCATATTATTTGTTTGAGTCAATCAAATTTAATTGAATAAAAGAATTAACAAAAGAAATTGTCAAAAACGAACGAAGAGAAAAAACACAGGGTTTTGTGAATAATTCGCCAGTCAAATCCGCATAATACATAAAAAGTTTAAAAATATACCCAGCACTTCTGGTCTCATATCCACACGCCAGTGTGGGTTTCAAATTCTCGCATTGTCAGTGAAAATAAAAATCTTGCAATTAAAACTTAACTCAAAAGGCGGAAGGCACTGGAATCACTGGTTGGAATAAATGCAGACGCGCATCGGCATATCCTAATTTGTTGCTGGCGTTGCAGTAGTAATCACCATAGTCCATTTCGGAAATATTTGTTATGCGTAATACGGATGTTGTTGTTTCATATGACGAAGCGGTAGTCGAGACTTGTATTTGTGATTCGGAATATATTTTAGTACCATTACGGAACCAGAAAACAGCGGGTGCGGGGTATCCTTGAACACTGCATTCCAATTCAGCATTGTGCCCCAATACTTGTGCCACCTTAGGGCGTAATACAGCGATCTGTGGCCGAAATTCTACCTCAATAAGCACCTTTCGCTCATCGGGTTGTCCTACACCATTGTCAGCGACACAATAGTAAGTGCCACGATCCAGTCGATGTACCTCTCTGATGCGCAAAGTTGGTCCGGCAAGCGTTTGCCCACCAGCCGGCATGATGGCATTATCTTCACGTTTCCACCATATTGTGGGTTGTGGGAAACCAGCTGCAAAGCAGCTTACTTCTAAATTCTGTCCTTCGGTAACCAGTTTGGACTTTGGTGTACGTTCCTCTGATATGATGGGTGGATGCTTAATGGACAAGTTCACTGTCTTTGTGATCTTATCAGCTGCGGACACAATAACTTGACACTCATATGGGCCCATATCACTTGCCTCGATTTTCGTTATCTTCAGAGAATACGTAGCATTGCCAGCTTTATCGTCTCGTGTCTCGGTGATCGTATAACGCGGATCGCTCAGGCTGAGAATATTCCGCATAGACAAAACAACGGACCGCTTGGCCCAGCTAACGGACATCCGACCGACGTTCTCAACAGTGCAGTTAAACTGTACATCTTCACCTACGCTAGCTACAACATCTTTTGAAATATGAGTGATAACCGGCTGGTTTGCGTGTAACACACTTGGCAGGAGTGTTAACATAACAGCCAACGCCACTAGTTGTAATAAAAATCTATCCATATTGGAATTATAGATAAAAATAAACACACTTTCAAACAGTGACTTTTTATGTCTTCTTGCTGTTGTTATTCACTTTGTTTTATGACTTTTCTTTCTTTTTTCTTTTGCTATCAACACTTCAACTCAATTGCCGACAGGTCACCAAACGTTTCACAACGCTTCCTATTCTTGACTGATCACTGACCGCAACGCGCAACGAAAATGAGCACACCACGTCCAGATTATCGAGCCACTCTTTGTGTCTTTACTTTTCTATCCCATCTTGCTCTTTCCCTTATTTGTATACATATGCACATAAATTTATTCTGCTTGTTTTGCATGAGACACAGTGCGCCATCGGCAGATTTTATATGTATAGGGCTTTCCAATAGGGACAGATCGATGATGGCAAGATGTAATTGCGTTGGTGGCGTCTATCAAGTCTGTTATTTGTTCTTGAGTACATTTCTGATATGCCAAATCACCAAGGTAAGTTACACGATTTTGCACATTGATAAATATAAGAAGGGTTTGAGGGTATGGTTACCTCTAAGTGAACGTGAACGTGAATTGGACGTGTGATTTGACGACGCTAGACATTTTCTGAAGTCGCAGGCAGACATTTTAGCGATAACATATTCCATGCATAATGATAGACGTGCGGGTTTGTAATAAAAACCAATTTGTTATTACCTCACATACTGTTTGTTTTATTCCATTGCAATCCACCCTTATTGGAGAGCCCTATATATTGTATGTGTGTACACATATGTTTTGATACTGATTCTTACATCTAGCCTGTTCGGTCTTGGTTTCCCGCTTATGGCATTGAGTGGACGAGCATTCCCGCTTTCTCGAAGAATGTTCACACAAGCACCCAACAGCGATAGTGGCTCGTCGTTGGTGTTTTCTTATCAATGAATTTCATTGCTGTACATTATTGCTGTTTGTGTTACTAAAATGAAAATGAAGAGACATTGTTAAGCTGTTTGTTTTGATTGTCACTTCCTACTGCACATTTGCTAAGCTGTCTGCTGCTTCCTTTGAAAGTGTTTTCGTTCACTTAATTTTACTTTTATTGTAATTTGGAAGCTCGAATTAATAGCGATAGTGGTTTGTCTAAGTAATTTAAATACACTTTTGTGCACTTAATGTACGAGTATGATTGGACTCATTACATTTGTTTAAAATCACAAACGCCAATCAACCGCTTTACTGATCAACAGTCAATATTCGGCTTCGGCTGAATAACGTAAAATACAATACTGCATAATAGCTAACTGCTCCAAGCCCTGGAAATTATAGGGTAGTTTGCGACACAGTGCAGCGCAGCTTGGATAGAAATGCATAAAACAAAGTGACTCCGCATCTCTTTGTAGCATTTGACATGCCCACATTCAAAACTGGTAAACGAAGACCGGCCGAGAGTTCTGGGAACACACACTATTCATTGTAGGTATGATTTATGACTTTTTGTGCTGTGCAGGCTGATTTTACTTTTAGGTAAATGACCAGATGTAAACTCATGTTTTTATGAGAGGAACCTGTAGGAATCTACACTCTGTAAAGACATTCTACAATTTAGATATCAATTGATGGCAAACATGGTTTCGAAACCCAGTAGGAAATATACATGCGAAAATACTGAGACACACATTGAACGCGCCTTGTAAGCTTGACCTGAGTTAAAATCTTGGGACTCTATTTTTTTCGTCGTGACACGATATTGCGTGATAGATGGCTGCTATAGTCAAAAGTGTTGTTTGTTTTATTCGAAATCCAGAGCTGAGTATTAAGTGTCAGTTTAACTAAACCTAGGGCTTAACGTGGGACTATAATTATGCGTCAGTATGCACCTGTATCTTACCCTGTACTCAAAATGCCCTTTGACTTCCACATACTTTATATAGATACAATACATTGAAAACGACAACGCGAACTAATATACGTCATCTATGCTATTGTTTGAACACTGGAGCGAAATCAGCTGTTATTTGGCATCAGCGTTTTTGTTGCAATCATGCAAACAGCAACTAAATACATAAGTAAGCATTTATATATAACTCATGGGCTGAAAAGTCTGGGCCTAATACATAGATAGCACTAGTTTTATTGCATTCGCCTTCAACAGATAGTTGTTAAGATTGCATGATATTTTCTTTATTAGTTCGTGAGTTATTGTGCTAAGAGTGACGCTAGTTTTGTTATTTTCAAAACAATGGATGAAAAATAATTTCGTGTTTTAATTTTACATTACATTTTAACCAGTTAACTGTGATTGACGAGTATACTCGTCATGGAGAAGTGGCAAAATTTTGTGTATTGACGAGTATACTCGTCATGCGTATAAATTAGTGACCATTGGCTATTTAAATTACAATTTTTGAGAAAAACAACACATATTCTCAAATTTCAACATGTTTAGAATATTTTGAGGCTATGCCGGAATAATAAAACAAATAGAAAATATAAACAGTTTGAGATAATGTCATGCTTCCCCGTATGCACTGGCTGAAAAAGTTCACCACTTTGCATAATGAATTTATTTATGTGCGATGATAACGTTTTTTAGATGTTAACCTAAAAGGGGCAAAGGCAAAAGTGAAAAAGTGGATTTATAAACTAGAAAGCTAACTCGTGTGTGTCGGTGCATATCTTACCAAGTGTCGGCGGTTCTTATCAAATAAGTACAGTGCAACGTAAGAATTTCAAGTGCGTAAATATTATAAAGTTGTCCAGAAGTTCTGTAAATTACTATTTTTTTATTTTTAGTTCATTTGTCCCCAAAATGAGCAACTATCCAACTATCTTTTTCATCCAATATCTTACCAGCGCAACTTACTCTGTGATTGACGAATATACTCGTCATAGCTCAATTCTGGCGACACAAAACTGTGCGCACTGTTAAATGAGAGCGCCACAGTTAACTGGTTAATGGGGAAAAATATCATTCAAGTGAAGCAATGGTTTGAATAAAGACTCCGCTCCATCAGAATCAACAATAAAACGATGGTTTGCTGATTTCAAACGTGGCCATAGAGACACCAATGATGCAAAACGCAGAGAACGTCCAAATGAGACGGTAACACCAGAAAACATCAAAAAATCCACAAAATCGTTTTGAATGATCGAAAAGTGAAGTTGCGTGAGTTAGCTGCATTGTAAAGATATCAAAAGAACGTGTTGGCTTTATATTGCATGAGTATTTGACAATGAGAAGCTCTGTTCAAAGTGGGTGCAGCGTTTACTCACTTTCAAGACAACGCACCGTGTCACAAGTCAATCAAAACAACGGCAAAGCTACATGAATTGAAATTTGAATTGCTTTCACATTCACAGTCCCAACGAATATTGCCTGTTCGCAGACATAAAAAAAATACTTGCCAGTAAGAAATTGCGCTCGAATAAAGAGGTTATCGCTGAAACTAAGGCAAAAGATAAATCGTTTTACAAAAGTAGTATTCAAATGTTAGAGCAGAGCTGAAATGATTGCGTTGTTTTTGATGGAAATGACGTGTTTTCTTTGTTAAGCCTGGGACTTTTCAGCCCATGTATTACATGTATAACATGTATGCTTACATCCTTTGTAGGTTATTTGGCTGGATTTCGGCCTTGATGTTTTTCCACAAATGGAGGAACTTATAATTTAATCCACCTCCGAACGGCAGATAGTATGAGGAACTTTTACATGGTGAAAATACACCCGAAGATTTGCCATTGCCTGCCGACGAGAAACCGCTGTTACAAAAAAACTTTTTCTATCAATTGATGTTTCATGCCCGCAGTGAGTTTCTAACCCATTCGGCTACGGCAGCCACTATATATACAAAAATATAAAATATAAATAGATAAAAGATATTGAAATTTAATTAGCAAATACACAATAGTTGACTTCTCTTGTTAAATGTAATATGTTGCTGATACTTCTGATGTCGGGACAAAAAATGTTCAAGAGACAGGCCGTAGAAACAAACAAATTTAGGCTCAAATATTCGAGATCTGAATTTCGTTTATAGCATTTGTTTGGAACGGACTGATCGTATAAGTTGAAACTGAAGACAATTTGAAAATGACTTGACTTATAAGTATCTGCTTATTGAAAAAAATACTGATTTTAATTCAAATATTATTCACAATTTTTTATATAATATTATAGATCAGAATTCACTGACCTCTTAGTCTTGTCAAAAGTCCACAGTTATGTGTATGTATATATTCAAAGATACTAGTTTGCTATAAGATTATATAAATACCTGATACTGTGCGACAATTTTCTTACAAAAACAAGTACGCATATATCTTCTGCTCAAATATGAACGAGACGTTATCAATAAAACGGTCCGCGGATGACATATGGCAAAAATAAATTTTTTGTTTTTTGGTAGGACTGTTATAAGCTTACATGGCAAATTTCAGCGTGATATGTCACATAGTTTGTTTTCTGTGCTACTGTAAACAAGTCAAGCTCGAGTGTGTTCTTCGAATTCTCTTTTATGACTTCAATTGTCTCAAAATGTTTTCCACGGAGCGGCAACTTGAGCTTGGGAAACAGGAAAAAGTCACATGGAGCCATATCAGGCGAATACGGTGCTTGCGGAACGATATTAACATTATTTTTGTTCAAATAATCGCGAACAAGACGTGATGTGTGAGCTGGTGCATTATCGTGATGCAAGAACCATGACTTGTTGTCCCACAATTCCTTCCTTTTAAGACGCATGTTCTCGCGCAAACGCTTTAAAACGTCTAAATAATATTCAGCTTTAACCGATTTTGCGATTTGTGCGATTTTCAAGCACAATTTCCTTTACTTTTCCGATGTTTTCGTCGTTTACTGATGTTGCTGGACGACGTTCATGAGGCAAGTTTTCAACCGATGTACGGCCCTCTTTGAACGATTTGTACCACTGGAAAACACATGCACGCTATAGAGCAGAGTCCCCATAGGTTGTCTGCAACATTTTTAAGGCGTCTGAAGCCGAAATTTTGTTGGAATAACAAAATTTCAAACAAATTCTTTGTTCAACTTGAATTTCCATCGTTAAATTCGAAGAACACACTCGAGCTTGACTTGTTTACAGTGGCACAGAAAACAAACTATGTGACATATCACGCTGAAATTTGCCATGTAAGCTTATAACAGTCCTACCAAAAAACAAAAAAATTATTGTATTTTTGCCATATGTCATCCGCGGACCGTTTTATTGATAACGCCTCGTTCATATTTGAGCAGAAGGTATATATGTACATGTACCTATGTATATATCAATAGTTCACCCTGTTTTGCATCTTGCTCGCCCTATGGAAATATAGCAATTCATAAAATGATTGATTGATTATACTCGCTAGCTTAACAATCTCTAGTAACTTAATTTCTAGACTTCTGATGCGCATACACACTGGTATTTATATACGCATAGACGGATAGCTCGAAATAGAACTATTTAAAAAGAAAAATTGAATGTAATGAACAAAGCCCAATTTCCTTTGCTATGAATTCATGTTTGCCATAAGTTCCAAAATTGTCGATGCAAAGTGATACTGTATTTAGTATATGGGAAGAAATAATACTCAAATACACACATACATACATATCTTCTGTACATGTCAAAATAAATATGTACAAGTATGTACAGACTGGTCCGATTTGCACTGGTCTCCTTATATGATATTTTGAAGCTAAATGTTAATGGGAGGTGTCACAAGAGTCGTGTTTATAAAACAAAATGTGTTAAAAATCAGAACAAAAGCTATGTATGTACTATATACATATATATATACATATATATATATAATTGGCGCGTACACCCTTTTTGGGTGTTTGGCCGAGCTCCTCCTCCTATTTGTGGTGTGCGTCTTGATGTTGTTCCACAAATGGAAGGACCTACAGTTTTAAGCCCGCTCCGAACGGTAGATATTTTTATGAGGAGCTTTTTCATGGCAGAAATACACTCGGAGATTTGCCATTGCCTGCCGAGGGGCGACCGCTATCAGAAAAATGTTTTTCTTAATTTTTGTGTTTCACCGAGATTCGAACCAACGTTCTCGCTGTGATTCCGAATGGTAATCACGCACCAACCCATTCGGCTACGGCGCCCGCCACTATGGATTAGGCTATATAAAAATACATATGTATTATATTAGTAAGCAGATACTCGGTATTTTGCACTTATGATAATCCCACTATGAAACTTTCAGAGATTACATTCAGCAAGTAATTATCTCAGCTATTAGTGAAAAAAGAAGGACTGGTTTTCAAAAATTCCAAAAAAGAAATGCTTTTTCTAAATTGTGAGCAAAAAAAAATTTTTTTTCTAAAAAACTTTTTTTTATAAAGTATGCATACTCTGGGCATCCCTCACAACATATACTGCCACAGTTGTAAACAACCAGAGAAAAAGGAAACAATCTTCCACTTTCTCTTGTAATGCCATGCCCTATGGAAGGACAAAATGTTAACCCTGGGCAAACCGCTGTTCGAGGGTCTCGAACAACTGTCTGGCTTAGATGTCAACAACCTAATAAGGTTCTTAAACTGCACAAAAAACAAAATGGTGCGGAAGCGCTAGAATGAATCACCACTCTAACCAGCCAACCAACCAATACATACTCTATCCTATTATAAAAAATTAAAAAGATGTTAAAAAGAACCGAAGAAATTTCAATCATGAAAAACATAGCATCAAAATTGAATAAATCCCGAAATTATTAAGTGTTTTTCAAAATATTTTCAGTTTACTTATTGTACATAAGAAAGTTGTATATTATGTAAGCAACCAATAACAATGCAATATAATAACTACTTTAAAACCAATGTATATAAGGAAAACGCTTAGAAGAAAATAATGTTCATAGTAAAGTATTTTATTGTATCAATAAAATCCAGTATTTAATTGTTCAACCGTGTATAAACACATTTTGACAGGCAACGCTGAATTTACATTTTGGGAATTTTAAAATTTGTTTCATTTACTATAATAAATATGGAAAAAATAGAATGTGCACCATTTCTAGATAAGGGCGCTTTATTGAAATATAGATGATGCAGAAATGAATGGATGTAAGAGTATAAGAAAGAGTGCATATAGGGGAACTTTCCGTGACAGTTTCGAATTTCTTATATGCAATAAATACTGGCGGCCGCCGTAGCCGAATGGGTTGGTGCGTGACTACCATTCGCAATTCACAGAGAGAAGTCGGTTCGAATCTCGGTGAAACACAAAAATTAAGAAAAAAAAACACATTTTTCTAATAGCGGTCGCCCCTCGGCAGGCAATGGCAAACCTCCGAGGGTATTTCTGTCATGAAAAAGCTCCTTATAAAAATATCTGCCATTCGGAGTCGGCTTAAAACTGTGGAACAACATCAAGACGCACACCACAAATAGGAGGAGGAGCTCGGCCAAACAACCAAAAAGGGTGTACGCGCCAATTATATATAATATATATATATATAATAAATACTGTAGTCAAGCCTACAAATAAAGTAACTTTTAGAAAAATTTACAATGTACAAAATACTTGGATCACTTGACATGCAATCGCTCCTAAGCTCAATTTCAGGAAGGACCCGATTTGGCGAATGATTTAAGTATAAAGCAATCAATGTGTGAGCAACTACAGAGTGATTTTTTAAGAGCTATAGGAAAGTTTTCCAAAAAACACAAGTAAAATTCAGAAAAATGCATGAAATTTTTATTTAAATCGATAGTACAGTCCATATAATTTAATGTTTGAAGATTATTTCATCCAAATGTTGACCGCGACTGCGCTTCAAATGGTCCATCCGCTTAGTCCAATTTTTGCATACTTTTTCCTATGTTTTGGCCGGTATCTCACATATAAATACTTTAATGTTGTCTTCCAATGCGTTAATTGAAGCAGGCTTGACTGAATAGACATGAGCTGTAACATAGCTCCACAAAAAAAAATCTAAAGGCGTTATATCGCACTATCTGGGTGGCCAATTGACAGGTCCCGAACGTGAAATAAAATGTTCACCGAACTCGCCTCTCAACAACTCCATTGTTACGCGTGCTGTGTGGCATGTGGCACCGTCTTGCCGTCTTGCTGAAACCGCATGTCATGCAAGTCAAGCTCTTGCATTTTGGGCAAAAAAAAAGTTGGATATCATTTCACGGTAGCGCTCACCATTCACAGTTACGTTACGATTCGCAGCATCTTTGAAGAAGTATGGTCCAATGATACCTCCAGCCCATAAACCGCTCCAAACTGTGACCTTTTCTGGATACATTGGTAGCTCTTGTAATTCTTCTGGCTGATCTTCACTCCAAAATCGACAATTCTGCTTATTTACGTGCCCATTGATCCAAAAATGAGCTTCGTCGCTGAACACAATTTTTCGATAAAAAAGTGTATATCCGGCCAACTTTCCAAGAGTCCATTCACCAAGAATTCTGCATTGCGGTAGGTCGTTCAGCTTCAATTCTTGCACCAGCTGTATTTTGAAAGGCCTCACACCTAAATCATTTCGCAAAATTTTCCACGTTGTTGAGTAACAGAGGTCCAATCGCTGCGAACGGCGACGAATCGATAATTGATGGTCATCATTAACACTGGCCGATATAGCTGCGATATTTTCTTCAGTTCGCACTCTACGTAAGCGTGTTGGTGATTTGATGTCCAATAATGTAAATTTGGTTCTAAATTTAGTCACAATAGCGCGAATAGCCGCTTCAGTGGGTCGATTAAACTGATCATAAAATGGAAGAAACGCGCGATAACCTTTCTTAATAGAACACGCATTTTTATAATAAAATTCAATGATTTGCAAGCGTTGTTCGTTTGTAAGACGATTCATGGTTAAATTATACACCAAACTGAAGATGTTTGACAGTGAAATAAAACGCCAAACGTGCGTCAACTGTCTAAGCCAACTGTTTAAAAATATAATAGCTAAAAAATCTCCCTTTATTACAAACAATGTTTAATAAAAGTATTATGTATTTTATTGCGTTTGAACGAGTTAGAAAATGTTTTTACATTATGCAACATTATAATTCATAATTTTCTTAGTCTTGATTAATGAAAATTTATTATAAATATGGAATTTTGTATGGACTTAGACCACTTTCAAAATTAATTGAATGACCTATAAAGAACTATGAGTTTTATTTGAAATAATAACTTTAATGAAATAATTCATGAACATTAATTACTTTTAAAAAGTAATACATTTTTATAATTTTTTCTAGTTTTTAAGATTCTTAAAATGTTCATGATAAATATTCATAAATCTTTATGTATATATAATGGAAATAATTTAATATTTTCGTATTTTTTGGTCTTTCTCCTTTAGGTTAAAGATCCAAAACGTGGAGTTTAGAATCATATAAAGAAGTTTTGTAGAACAATTTTTAAGGTTCATTTTTCAAGAAACGCATCCATTGATTTTTTAGCCAAGAGACAGATTCGCCCGCGTTACTCTTTTTGTTATTGATTCTTCTAGTGACTTCGTCGAAATAAAATCCGGCTGCGATATTCGTTTTACTGAAAATGGCTTTTTCGTTCTACAGTTTTCTATCAATTCATAATAATACTCTGGGTTGTATAAGTAAGTTGCTTTTTTTATTTTCATTTCTAGCAAGCCGAAATCACGGTCATTCGGTAGAAAGGAATGACCCGATACCAAAAATTTGTGGTCTACCGTTTCAATATTATTATATTATTATTTGACTAAGCAATTTTCGATTTAATGTTACGATTTTGGCCTGAACACGCATCACTGTAAGCTATTACGTGTTTTTGAGTAGTTATAATAACCTCCAAATGCGCTAATATGCATGATGCGCTTCCTATGCACCTCTTGATGCTGCGGTTTCATTCTATCCATACATCTGGACATTGTCATTATGGAAGCCCAAGTTATAAACGCACATATTTCGCTTATAATAGGCTAACGAAACAGGAAGTTTAGGGTACGGAAGTGCTTTTTGTAAAACAAACGAGAATCCATAGTAATCGCTGAAATTTTCTTTGGCTTTTTTCTGTTCCTGTGCAAGACAGATCCTAGCTCTTTCAGCATTTTGTAAATGTATATCATGACTTTCCCTAAAATTTATTGTAATTTCTTTGTCATTATTGCATGCTTGGATATTTCCATTCAGAAAATCGCATTTTTGGCATGTGCCTTTTCAAGGAGCATGAAAATTTAAGTTAAATGTAGTATTAAATATTTTCCTGCAGATCTATTCCTTAACAAAGGATTGGTTCTTTTGCTTAGCTTACATAGGGGCTATACATTTTACGAATGTCTAGGTCAGGACTCAAATATTCTCGACCAGGAGTGTGACGAGCTCTGGTGCAGTGACTCTCATATGCTGGAAAACTTAAAATACGTTCTCGTACAACATTCATCTTAATTTCATCTGTTGGCGTTTTAATTATCATTTATTTTACCAGCCTACTATGTAGTTCAGAAACGCATCAAAGAGGGTCACGCGCTATTTTCAAGTTATGTTGATATGTAATTTCTTCACATCTTTGACTTAGACCACTTTCATAATTAACACTAAATGAATTCCGTATAACATTGAAATAACATCCACTATCGAAAGGTTCATTTTTGACAATATCGCGAAAATTACATTAAATACATAAGTTTAAGATAATGTGGATGTGAAATAAGTGATAAGGTCATTGTTTTTTTTTTTAATTTTGACTTAGACCACTTTCATATTTATGGGCACATGTATGTATGCAGTCTTGAAATAGGTCCCTAAATTTCGAAAATAATAATTTAATGTACTCTTATAGCTTTTGATCAAATTCAGCTTATGGTGTTCAGCGATGAGGCCCATTTTTAATTTAATGGCTACGTCAATAAGCAAAATTGCCCTATTTGGGCGAAATACCAACCCGAAGCCATTGAAGAACAGCTATTGCATCTATTGAAAAAAAAACGTTTGGTGCAGCCTATGGGATGGAAGAATCATCGGCTCACGAGGCTGGAGTCAATAGAACAGTAATGGCGAACGCTATCGCGCCATGATAAACGACTTTTTGATGCCGGAACTTGAAGCTCGTGATCTCCACAACATTTGGTTGCAACAAGACGGCGCTATATATCATACAGCCCGTGAAACAAGGTTTACTATGTCGGTTGCTTCGGTGAGCAATTTATCTCTCGTCCCGGACATGTGGATTGGACACCAACATCGTGTGATATTACACCTTTAGACTTTTATTTGTAGGGGTGTGTAAAGTCTATATGCTTTTTGGATAAACCAGCTTCGATTGAAATCGAAGAAAATCCTACTAGGTACGTGCAGAAGAAATAGATGCAAAGGAAGACTAAAACTTCGATGGTTGGATGTCACTCAGGGCGTTGAGTTATTTGTCTCCGTTGTTGGAGAACTCGAAATGGAGACGAATGTTATAGCAAGCCAAGACCCGGTCCGAGGTGTTGAGCTAACAATGAAGATGTTGATATATGAATATGTAAAACTCATTATTAAATTTTCATAAATTAATACTTGCCCTAACCACTATTAAATTTTACGCCTACTATTTCTTCTCATTTCCCCATTGCAAAATTATAAATTTATAAAAGTATAGTTGATACTTCAAGAAAAACCATAGTTTCAAACTTTGTACAAAACTATTGAAATATATTGCAACTTTTAACCTTTAACAATATTTTAATTTTAAGCATTTTTTTGGGTATGTATTAAGAGCGCAACTAAGTTCTCGCTGTTTTTTGATGAAAATACAACTTTATTCTGAAAAAATGTTTACAAGTGAATCATTGAAAGTATTGCTCATCGCTGGCTACTACTTTTCCCCATCTTTCTGGTAGATCTCGTAAACCGTCGTCATCTCGTAAACCGTTTTTGATGTCTGCATATTAAGGGAACTGCCGGCTAAACCATGTGCCATCGATCGGAACAGGTGATAATCAGACGGCGCAATATCTGGAGAATATGGCGGGTGGGGTAGGATTTCCCATTTCAGTGTTTCCAGGTAGGTTTTAACGGGTTTGGTAACGTAAGGCCGAGCGTTGTCATGTTGTAGAATCACTTTTTCATGCCTCTCCACGTATTGCGGCCGATTCTCGTGCAGTGCTCGGCTCAATCGTATTAACTTTCGTATTAAGTTTCGCTTGGTTTTAACAGTTCATAATAAATACCACCAACTTGGTCCCACCAAATACATAGCATAACCTTCGCAGCGTGAATATTCGGCCGAGGCGACGACGTAGAAGCATGATCGGGCAGGCCCCATGACTTTCTTTTCTTTGGATTGCTGTAATGGATCCATTTTTCATCACCGATGAAGAAACCCCTTCCTTTTTTGTCGCTGGAGCAGTTGTTCACAGGCGAAAAAACGACGTTCAACATGCCTTGGTTTTAACTCAGAAAGAACCCAAGTCTCCTGTTTCTGAATCGTTCCCAAAACATATCATACAATCGCTTGAAAATAGATTGGCGGGAAACTCCTAATACTGAAACAAGCTCTTCTTGCGTTTGACACGCATCCAATCTCGGCACGTTGTTTCACTTAAAGCAGCATATGCATAAACTGTTTGTAGCTCTCGATGCGCTTCAGCCGCTATTTGTTTTCGAATGAAAGAGGAGAATCAACACTGCCCGCAAATGACGATTATTCGGCACAAAATCAGACATTTTCACAAAACCTAAAGTATTTGATACCAAAACAAAATCACTAATGTTTCGAAGCAGATTGTTTACCATATGTCTAAGCTTGGTTTATGACGTTTAGGTTATGCTAAAATCGACTAGCACACACTGCTGGTGGAATCTACTAACAAACAGCGGGACTTAGTTGCGCACCTAATAGTTTTATAGCCTATTAAATTTTAGTAGTGCGCGTTTCAAGTCCCCACAAAATACCGGTAATTTTTGGCAATTTTTTTCGCCGAGGTATCACTACTTTTCCCTAAATTTGCATGTTCGAATTTTTTTTATATGGAAAAAACCCTAGCACCGTCAAAATTTTAAAAATTTTGGTAAACAATTTTAAGATTTTAACGAAAGTTTTTAGGTTTTTTTAGTCTTGTACAAAGTTTGAGACTTGGGTTATTATGATCTTTGTTATAGAATCAATTATTGGAATTAAAAAATAAATAAGTAAATAGTAAAAACTTGTCAATATGTATATGGTGCCTTCATAATAATTTTGGGAGCTTATAAGATATATGTGGCTAAATATAGGCATGTATTTAATTTTATTTCATATATTTGAACAATTCGTGTGATGATTATGGGTCTGAATTAGTTCACATAAACGAGCGGTTACTGTATTTGAATCCTTTGGAATATACTGTTGTAAGTGTAAAAAATAATTTATTCCAAAAAGTAGGACGCGGATCAATGTGCATTGCTGAAGTTTATTTGTGATGCATATCTGGATTTGCAAGAGCTTAACGATTGCATTGCCTCGATTTTGGCTTCGTACTGATATGCAGCAAAAAGAAGGGACAGTATATAAGCATGTATGCATATCGTGAATGCTTCTGTGCAGTTGGCGAGCGAAGTAAAGGAGCTGGAAGTGCTTGGGACTCAATGTGTTGAAGAAGCGCTGTTTTCGTTCTTATGAGCAATGTTGCCACGCTAAAGAAATATGTTTTAAGAAAGGTTATTAAAACAGCTACAAAGGTTTTACTAAAATTCAAACACTGCAAGTTTCGTCTATAAAAGCTGAGATATGAGGAAAAATGTAAAAAGGCGATGCGTTCGACAAAAAAAAACCTAAACTGCCTTCGTTGAAAATCTTCCTTAGTAGAAACCTAATGACAATAAAAAATAAAAAAATAAAAAAAAAAATCCGTCAAAAGTGCCAAAGATATGACAAAAAATGTTAAAGCTACGTATATATATATATAATTGGCTCGTACACCCTTTTTGGGTGTTTGACTGAGCTACTCCACCTATTTCTGGGGTGCGTCGTGATGTTGTTCCACAAATAGAGGGACCTATAGTTTCAATCCGACTCTGAACGGCAGATATTTTTTATGAAGAGTTTTTTCATGGCGGAAATACACTCGTAGGCTTGCCTTTGCCTGCCGAGGCGCAACCGCTATTAGAAAAAACGTTTTCTTAATTTTGGTGTTTTTCCCAGATTCGAACATACGTTCTCTCCAAATTCCGAATGGTAGTCACTCGCCAACCTATTCGGGTACGGCGGCCATACCTTTACGTACCATATACATATAAATTAACTCAAACAAATTGAAATAATATTCAAAAATTGAAGCTATCAAAAAACCATAACAGACAAATAACAAAATGGCAACACCGTCTGTGAGTATTGATTGTGTGCCGAAAGAGTGAATGCGTGTGTCCTTGCGCTGCATCGCCCTTTTCCTTTATGCTAAGTTAACTGTTACCAGTTGGCGGTTAGCGGTAGTTGTTTGCCGTTGATATCTGTTTCGTCTTCTAGGAGTATGGCCATGGCATGCAACAGAGCACAACCAAAAGCGGATTTGAAACTGAAAATGTCAAATTTTGTAATTTATTACTTGAATCCTGTTTCTCTGTTTTCCGACTCTCAGTGCATCATGAGCGTATTTGTTAGGGACGCAGTATTAACGCATGGAATCAGAGTGGTTGGGGTTGATTGTTTGATGCTGAGTTCGTACGAGTACCAGTACTGTTCTGCCTTACTGATTGAATAGCCGGCTATCGTTGAAAAGTGTTGGAATGCATGGACTTTGTATGCTCAATAGGGGTATGCATTTTTCCAAAATAATGTTTATATTACGTATTCTTGTAAATTAAGAGTAATTACGGTTGCTGTGGCGGAACATTTTATCACATTGCTGGAAAAAGTAAAATTGAAAAAATTTTGCAATTTATTTGAAAATTGTTTCAATAAACTCCAGAACTTATAGACTATATCATAGATAGATATATGAGTATTGCATTTCGACCTCATGGTATTTTGTGCCCATATGATAGAAGACAAAAACCAAAGACCTTATGACAAGTGTCTCATGAGTAATAAGGAAGAAAAATATCCATTAAAAGTGCGTCCTAATATTTTCCTAAATCTTCCGATTTATTCATTAAATAGTTTTGGTAATACCCCAGAAAACCAATTCAATACTATCCACTACAACAGTGGTCACCAACCTTTTCAATGTGTTGAGCTACTTTCAAGATTTTGAAATAAACAGCGAGCTACTTGCACAAGCTAACATAAATTAAATAATACACAGTTATATTCGACATACAATACATGTATTTATTTTACTAATATACGTTCTATATATAATAAACTTATGACTTATAGTGCTTATACTTATGCATAACTACATCCATGTTCACACCTATCAATCGTAACAAAATTTTTTGCAGTCGTAATGGTTGCAGTTGAACTGAATAACGCTTTCACTTTCAACGCAACACGACATAAAACTGAATACTTATCTTTACTTACTAAAGTCCATATAAGTTTTGTATTTTAACCTAAAGATTTTAAAGTCAAGTCACTTTGTAAAGCAATCAGTTCCATTTCTGTCACAGCAATGTCTTCGCCAAAGTTGTTCATAACACAAGTTGCAAACTGTTGTATATCAATGTCCATGAAGGGTGAAACAACAAATTGCGTCACTAAAGCAATTTTGCTGAAATCCTTGAAACGATTTTTGAAGTTTTCCTTCAAGTTAGAAACTACTTCCATATGATATTTACTGTCATAGGGCTCTAATAGATTTTTGGATATCTTTTCGGAAAGAATAGGAAAATGCTTAGTATCGCGGTTTTTTAGGTTTTGTTCCCAAAATTCAAGTTTTGTAATAAATGCATTTATATCAGAAATCATTTCCACTAATTCTTTATCCCTTGAAGCTGCAAGTTAAGCTCATTTAATTTCTCTGTAATGTCCACAAGAAAACCAAAATCTCTGAGCCAAGTCGAATTTTCCAGTTCAGGAATCGGTTCATCGCGTTCTTTGAAAAATTGGAGTATAGCAGGCAGGACATCATTGAAACGTTTGAGCACTCGTCCTCTGCTTAACCATCGCACTTCAGAGTGAAGAAGTAGCTCTCCGTATTGACAGTCAATTTCATCAGCCAAGTTCAAGTTTAGAAAATTTCCACATAATGCTTGCTGATGTATAATACAGTGGTAACTAAGAAATTGTGGAAAACTTTCATCCTTATGACATAGCGCCACGAGCCCCTTATCACAACCCACCATAGCTGGAGCACCGTCCGTTGTCAGGCCTACCATTTTTGATATTGGAATGTTGTCAGAAGAGATGAGATTTTTTAAATGAGAAAACAGCTCTGGCCCAGTAGTATGTCCTTTGAGTGGAATAAACTTCAAAAGATCTTCTTTAATTGTAAAATCACTAAAATCCATCCTGACAAATATGGCCATCTGTGAGGTGTCAACTACATCTGTTGATTCATCTAGTTGCAGTGAAAAATAAATACAGTTATCTAAGTCATTTCTTAACTGTAAAAAAATATCATTGCTCATTACTTCTACTCGCCTCATCAGTGTATTAGCAGAAAGTTGCATAGATTTTATAGCAGACACTATTTCGTCTTTATTTCTAAAGTTGGCGAATAAAGAATCTGCAGCTTCCAAAAATACTTGTTTTATGATTTCCCCGTCTTCATAAGGTTTTTTCTTTTGTGCAATTATCTGGGAAATACGATAAGATGCTTCAGTTCCAGCCTTATTTTTGTCGGTTGTTTTCAAAAATATTGACTGTTGTCCAATTAACTGGATTTTTAAATGTTTCAGTTTTTCTTTTCTGGTGGCAGAATTTAACAGGAATGCCTGCTCAAAATTCGAATGTACAGTTTTATGATGCCTCTCAATATTCCCTTTTTTAGGAACTGACATAGATGTATTACATAACAAACAAACACTTTTGCCTTTAACTTCTGTGAAGAAGTATTGTTCTTCCCATTCCGAATGGAAATGGTATGTCTTCTCCTTCTTACTACTGCTTGCCATAATGTTTCGAACTCTAACCCAACCGCTGCACGCAGAACGTTGATAACGCCGTTCAGTATTAAACTGAGCGCAATGTCGACGTGCATTGCGTATATATAAAGCCAAAAAATTCTCGAACACGCTAATAGGTTCCAGACGATCCTAGAACGGAGACGCGACTTCGCGTCGTGTTTGTCGGCGCGAAATCGCTTGCCGCAGTGTTGCCGCTGTTTATCTATTTATTATGAAAATTTCTGAAATTTGCTAACACTGGTATGATTTTCAGACTTTTGGATTTTTTGCAACGTGAGCAGCGCGAGCTACCAGAATTGCCTTTGCGAGCTACCGGTAGCTCGCGATCGACGGGTTGGCGACCACTGCTCTACAATACTAGACTCAAATCTATGAATATAGACTGCATTTACGCATACACCAACTAGAAGAATATAAGTTAATCAACTCACGCTGGATAATGGATGAATCTTTTGTACATTTAATTTCATAATAGATCTTCCACTTTAATGTTGTTTACATCTGAAAAAATAGGGGGAAATATCGATAATGAAGAGAACAAATAGTAATGGCCTGGGACACTACTCTGGGAGGCACCAGAGGAAGCAACAAAGAATAAGATGATACATTATCGAGGCGAACGACAGAGGGTCTATTATCAAGATGAGAAGTTATCCACTTAGAAATTGAGAGTCAAAGCCGATACCCAAGTATAGCTATAAATATTGGGTGAGATACCCTAACAAAAGCCATAGAAAATTATATAAACTCACTCATGTTAAGTTTGAACATTTGTATAAAGAGCTGCAATGAAAATCAAATTCATATTTGCATTATTTTGTTTATTGTTTCTTTGGTATCACCGTTTCTATGAATCTATAAAGAAATGCATATTTATTGTACTTAAGTGCTATATACTAAATAGAGAATTTGCAATATACATACATATATATTTTGCGAGGTGAAATTTAGGTTACAGAAACATTGTAGTTATTGTAGAAAACCATTGGGGATCAGGTTTTGTCGAAAAGAAATGTCTTTAAGAGGCTCAACAAATTCATGAAGGCAGAGAAAATCTTTAAATCGGCCAAAAACATCAATTGATAAACAGGAACACAAAGAAATCAAAGATGGACTGTGAGATACCTGTTGGCGTATAATTTGGATCAGTTCAAATCATTTTGAAGTCGCTGGGACAAATTTATGGCGAGCTGTGTGAAAACAGAAATTTCAGTGGGAACTATTATTGATGAAACTAAGCTTGGCTAAAGTTTGGAAATTGAAAGCTAAGAAGCAAGTATCTTAACCCATGGAAGGCATGGGAATTGCAGATGTTATGTTGCGAGACATGGATGGTGTAGATTAGGGGAATAGGAGAAGAAGAGAACCCTGTCGAGTAAATGTGAAATATCAACTTCACTTTGACAATCAACAAAAACCTCATGGGAACAGGGGATAAACTCAATTGCAGTGATGTCGCGAATGGCGCCTCATCTGAAGTGTGGTGGATTGACAGAGTTATTGGCGCTCAGCTTCTGGCTATTGCAGAAATAAAAAGAATAAAGATTTGACTATCCGAAACATAACTTCTGCGGTAGAACAACATAATATGAGATTGAGCTGTAGACTTAATTAGTCAGTTAGTAGTTGGAAAAAATAGTCAGTTAAATGATCTTTTAGTCTCACCAATATTTACAAAATTTCCCTTACTTAACATTTTCAGTTAAAGTTCTATATCTCCTTCAGTTTTCATCCGAGTTCTTTGAAATTTTGAAAACAATTAAGAAAGCATTAATCTTTAGAAAATAGCAAAAGCAAAATAAAGCAAACCACGCCCCTGGATAAATTTTTCCAAATATTTTAATTCATTTTCAAAATTATTTATATGTACATATATATTTTGATTATCTCTAGTCCTTGCACTTCTCCTTCTGCTTGATTGGCGCGATAACCGCATATGCGATTTTGGCCGAGTTTAACAAAGTGCGCCAACAACTGGTCTTTTTATGATTCCTCACAGGTTCTATATAGAGTTTAGGTCATAGCTTTGTATCGGCCACTCAAGACTTTTTATAAAATTGGTGCTAATCTACTCTTTTACTATCCCAGAACAGTGTTTGGGATCGTTAAATTGCAAAAAACCCCCCGAAAGCGGCAAATTATCGGAGTAATTTTCTACCAAGCGTATCAGGATATGTCCTTATAAATAATTCCGCTCATTTGGCATTGAACTTGTGCAATCGGACCAACATCTGATGATATAAAACACCTCCGCTCCATAAGCGATGAACCACCATGTGTAACTGCGTGTATTTGCCTTCCATCATTCCCAGGAACATTAAATTTAGACGCGTCACTCAAGGCAATTAATTTCTAATAATTAAGGCCTCTATTAAAATGTTGTTTGGCAAAGGGCAACCGTTTTGTAATATTATTATTTTTTTACTTATTGGTTTACGTCGAGCGATACGTCATGCAAGCAATTTTCCTGAAGTGGTTTGGGACTGTTTGGGCTGATATATTTACTCCATAATTTGTTCTCTGATTACTTTCGAGGTCATATATGGATCTGCCTTAGTTTGTCTGCCATCTAATTTTAAAGAAAAAGTTTTAATTGATACCAAAATTTAATTTAATAATTAGAGGCTTGGATATGAGTATCAAGCAACATGTGCTCAAAATAATGCAGAACACTTTAATTAGAATTATTTGTTTATAGTGTTGCCACCTTACTCTTAAGAGGAAAATGCTAAATAAATAATACAATTGAATTTTAAGGTTAGAAAAAATAAACTGCAATTAAACTACAATATCTATAGTAAATATTCTAAAATATCAATAGGCGATTTTTTGAAAATGAAAATTTTATCTCAACAATTTTAGAGAGTTTATTAAACCCAATTTAGGCTCTAGTAATAGGAGCATTTCGGGCAAAAAAAATTTTTGAGGGACCAACACAGAAAAACTCCGAACTAGAATAAAGCACCGGACAGTCAACAGCTCCACGGATCAAATCATTAATGAAAGATAAAGATTAGATTATTCTCCCGTTATACAATGGTTTTAAGGGGGGAAACTGGTTTAGATCTATCAAAAAAAAAATTTTTTTATTACATAAATCTTTAGTATAACTACTTAAGAATATGTGGTAAAAATTTTAAAGCCAAATTCGCATTATTCCCGAATCTATGAGCACTTACGTGACTGCCCAACGGTTTCGCACCATAGCGCGCGTTAGTTAGAACGACGTTTTTCTCGAAACTACTTTTTTTTTAACTGGTGGGCACTCTAGCTCAAAAAGTTACAGACCAATCGTCATACATTTTTTTCGAAGTATTCTTTATTCAATCCTAATCCATATGAACCTAACTTTGGGATTATATTATCATTAAAAATATTTTTTTAAGCGAAATAGATGAAAAAATATGGTATAAAAAACTACTTTGTGTTCAAGCGCCTCAAAAGCATGCAATTTTCAATATTTTTTTACCTCAATTAGGTTCATATTCTTAGGAAATATGTTGTTAATAAAAAAAAATGCTGTTGCTTTCAGAGAAAAATTGCAAGTTCAGGAATTCCCACCATCAAGACACTCGGATGGCGATCGTCCATGGACAGCACCAACGCCACTATCTCCCGCGGAAATAGCTTCAAAAAAATTTAAAAGTGTACCTAAAAATATAAATAAAATATCCTCTTAAACAATTTCTCATTATTCCTTTTTTGTTCAAAAAATTCTTGAAAAACACCAAAATTTTGGCCTCCTAAACCGGTTTCCCCCCATAAGTTAATCAATAAGCGGCGCACTTCAAAGGTAGGGATAGGTTCGGAAAAGCGTGCAACGCGAAATTCGTAGCAGCATGGCACGGATACCAAATGAAGGAGGCATAATTAAGTTTGGAACGTACAAACGCCTTATACAAGAATGTGGGTATCATGCAAATTATGATTTAGAACGTTTTAATTAAAAAAAAATTTTTGAATGACGTTGCCACTTATCTTTTAATTCAAAAATCACTGGAATTACCTTGTGTCAAACATTATTTAAATTTACTTTTCAAAGCTGCATTAAACGAAAACCAATATTAACTTTACAAATTTATTTCATAACATCGCCACGAAAAGGCTAAATGAGTGAATCGCACTATACATTTGTATATATGTATTTGTACACATAAGTATATACTTACAAATTTTAAATTTTTTTCGCAAGTGAAAGTGATTGATCGAAAATCACTTGACTGATTTTAGATATTTTTTTCCTTATTTGTTCTTTTTTGAATGCCAAAATACCTTGGGCAAGGAATCATATGCGAACCAAGTTTCATTGAAATATATTAATTTTGGTTCCACTTATCGTGCGCCCGGACTAGCAGACGTGCATACGGGCGGACCAATGGACGAAGAGACAGACTGTTTTTGTACTTATATATACACATACATAGGTCTATATCCATCTGGAATCCTTTACGCAGTTGCAAACAACTGTTACATATGGGAATGAAAGATAAAAGTAAAGATTATCACACCTATACCAAATGGCAAAGGTTGTAATTAATATTGTTGATGGGTTGAGGAAATTCAAATACAAGCATATTTACGAGTATGTATTTACTTATATGTGTTGCTAACTTGGCTTGCTAACTTGCGTCTTACTGATTTGTGTATGGAAGCTACGAACTCCAAACCTAAAGATACATATCTAACTATGTGATTAACGAAAAGGTATATGTAAAGTTTACATTTTAGTCACTATGTAATCGTTCAAATAAATATAAATATTACGAAATACACTTGATTGGGATAATGTGAATTGAATGAATACAACTTTAAAATTTTACTTTAACCTGTAAATATCGGATTATTATTAGGAAGAGCTCATTAATGGTCATGTCATCCACCCCTATTCAAAGGCATCAAAACAGAAGTTTTAAAAAATTTTATCTCATTAATTTTATCTATCAACATTTTCTGTTTCTGTCTCAAAACAATGTTGATGCTTAATGTAGCTAGGAAGAATTATTTATCTAATGCAGGCATCGTTACCCAAGACATAACCCAATACGAAATAATCTCGTAACTTTTGGTTGCATGTTTTGACAAGTAGATGGCGCAGAGAGTGATGGGAAGTGGAAATTCAAATCAACTGACGTTAATCTAAACTCACCACGAGTTGATATTAAAGAATTTAAAATGTTTTTAACCCGCCGACACACCCTGACGTTCACTAGAAAATAAATGAACGCTCGTACATAGATAAAGGATCATATACATATTTAGAAAACACAATTACAATTAATTAAATTTTTGTATGGTGGTTATTCATTTATTTAATATATAGTCTATCTGAGTAGTGTGTTTGGATTCAGAGGGATTTCGTTTAGATACAAACACTTATTGCTTTGCGAATATATGTATATACATATATGGGATATTACCTACATAGTACATACTTACTGTGTATATGGATTAGTATCTGTGAATATTCGTGACAAATTCATTCAAGCGAGTGAGATAAGAAAAACCCTTTTTATTTAAATAAAATACTTTCTTTTTATATTTTATGCCTCATACATAATTATTTCCTTAATTTGTTCTTTTAAAATAAAGGGTTTTTCAATTGGCGCGGGTCGATTTTGGCACCCTGTGGCAGCCATTTTGTTTTGGTGACATCTGTCAAATCTTTTTTTTATTATTCAGTTGTTTATGCCAAATCATCATGGTAAGTTACACGATTGAACAGCACGTTCAAATGATAAAACTTTATTATCAAAATGAGTGTTCATTAACGCAAACGTTGCGCGCATTGCGCCCATTTTTGGTAGACGGGGTGGCCCCTCCAATTTCTTATGTCCCATATTGAACCATATGGACCTAGACGGCATGTGGTTCCAGCAGGACGGCGCTACGTGCCACACAGCAAACGCCATTTTATTCCATTTCAACATCTACCCACCCTTATTGAAAAACCCTTTATTTAAACATTTACATAATTTGAGTGCGGTAATGAGATAGTGAATTAACATTCTGTCAAAGAAGTTCGGGGAATTGTTTAATAAATCGCAAAATAATTGTTTAATCATCCAAATTTATTTTATCGCCTTCAAAATAGGCTCCATTCGAAGCAATACGCATATGCCAACGATTAATCCAGTCATCAAAACACCCTTAAAGAAATCTTCTTCAGCTCCTTCAGCGAATTATCCTTAATGGCCTCAAAGCGGCGTCCGCAGAGTGACAATTTAAGTTTTGGGAAAAGGAGAAAGTCTCAGGGGCCTAAGTCCGGTGAATACGGTGGTTGTTCCGTGATATTTGTCGAGTTTTTGGTCAAAAAAGTGTTCACAATACGAGCCGTGCGTTATCATGATGCAAGATCCATGAGTTTTCTTTCCACAGATTGTGCCGTTTCCTATGCACATTCTCTCTCAAACGTCGCATAACTTCCAAATATTCTTTATTTACCATATAACCATTTGGAACGAATTCCGAGTGCACAACACCATGATAATCAAAGAAAACGAGTAGCATGACTTTCACTTTTGACCGACGTTGACGTGGTTTTTTGGGTTTCGGCTCATGTGGATAGCGCCATTCAGTCGCCTGTTGATTGGTTTGAATGCCAAACTCATATACCCACGTCCCGTTACCTGTTATGATGCGCTGGCTAAACGTTGGGCCCGAATTCACTTGCTCAAGTATGTCTTCAGCCACCTTCTTCCGATGAATTTTTTGAAACAAATTCAACTCTCTTGAAACGAGTCGAGCAGCCACGCGTCTGATGCCCAATTGATGGTGTAAAAGGTTGTGAATTGCTTCGTGAGACACGCTAAGGTCAAGATCTACCTCCCTCAAACTTAAATGATGGTTTTCGAGCATCATTTCCTTGACTTTGTCGACAAAATTTGAGACAAATTCTTTGTTCGATATTTTTATCCATAGTGAAAATCGCAGAGCACACCTGCGGTTGGCTGATATATTTAAATGCCAAAAACAAGCTAATTGATAGATCACGCTCAAACTCTGCGACACTATAGAGGACAGTTATACCAACATTCCAGTAAAAAAAATTTAGACATACGTGTAGCGCGCGCTTTTTATATGAACAATTCCCGATATTTCTTTGACAGAATGTATGTATGTGCTATTTTTCCGTTTCTTTTTTTATGCATAAGAGTTTTCAGGTCGCAGAAACAAGAAAAACATCACAGTCCTACAATGGTGCAGTTGCACGCAAACAGAATCGGCTACTTAAGTTCATTGTTGTTTGCTCTTATCTACATACATATGTACAGTATGTCAAGAATGAGCTTTGAAAAATAGCACTCTTTAATTATATTTGAATTCTGTTTCGTACTGATCCATATTTATTCGCAGCATTTAAAGGGAATTAATAACAAAAACCTCAAATTCTTTAGAAAACAACAACTAAAGCAACAAAAACAAATGGCACCCTATTTCGACACTGAAAAGAAACTGTTTTTACAAACTTTAATATAACATTAATTTACTTTACATTAATTTCAATTATTTGGACTTAAGTGTGACTTAAGTTTTGAAGAGTTAAATAAAACAATTTTGAAAAACGTGATTTTTGAAATGTAAATAATACTAGGGCAATGAATTTCCTCAAAGTCCACGTTTTAGGATAATTTGAATCATTTCTCATACATGCATACATATATGTATATGTACTAATGTTTGTAAGTAAATAAGTTTACTCGTATTGGCTTAACTACGTATATGTACGAGTATGTATGTAAGTAAGAGTGTCAAATGTCAATATCGCCAAGATCTAAGTAGAGGTTTGCGGATGGCGCCACCTTTGTATTATCTGCATCGTGCACAAAACTTGTTTGTTAATGCAACACAAATACAGAGAAACCTCGATATAATGTGCCTTCATTGAAAAACAAATATAACAAAATTTGTCCTCAGTCCCCTGTAAAAACCTCATTGTTACGGAATTCTCCATACTAAAACGCTCCATAGATATAACGAAGAAATTGTGAGCATGAAAGACCTCGGAATATATATGTACTTGTATATTGGCAGTTAAAGTTCCATTTACAAAAGTACATAACTAGTGGAGTGCCCAGGGGTTTTGACCTCGGATCTCGTAGGGACTGAATGAATTGCCATGTAACCAACAGGATTTTCTTTTGTATGCTCTAAATTGTAACTTCTACCAATATTATATTGTGCAATTAATTTTTTCATTGTTTAAACAAAAAAATATGAAAAATTAATATATTGGAGCATAATATTGAGTTGGAAAAATTTTTTTTTTAGTTCTACGTTAAATTTTACTTAAATAGATAAAGACAAACATCTTCCCAACGTTATATATTATTGGTTATATTATGGCTGGAAGTGGGATAAAAGAAGTTCTTTCTACCATTTATCCAGAAAATACGATTGATCACATAACGTCAGGACGTGCCTATGCTAGAGCAGTACGTACTCATACCTTATTGCAGCAAGCTTTAGCACAATTAATTTTTGAAGATCTTAAGGAGAATAATGCGGATTTTTTAAATGTATTGAATGACGAACAAATATCGATGTTTTTTGTAATGTTCAATTACAATGAAATTACAGAAAACCAAGGATTTCAAATGCTGAGTAGAATTTTTGAAGATAAGTTAGTTGAGCTAGAAAATAAAAATAAAACATCAAAACTATGGATTACGTATTTTCGAATGGTAACAATATTGAAAGACTTCATTGCTGCCGACCGTATGGGGGATTGAAATTTACATCTACATAGTATTGAGCTGATGATTCCACTATTCCACGCATCAGGACATTTTCCCTATGCGAAGGCTGCACAAATTTATCTGCAAGATATGAAGAAATTACAGTATATAATGGATCCAGCAGAGTTCGAAAAATATACAACAGGATATTTCACATCTAGGCGATCAGATATTTTTTTTCTGGTATTGCAAGTGATCAGACCATTGAGCAGACTTTAATGAAAGGAATGAGCGTCGAAGGGGGTCCTTTTAAACGACGTGCCACTGAAAGTGTAGTTTATAAATGGATCAGAGGAGTTATTTATAGTAAAGATATTATTCAAAGCATAGAAAATTTTTGTGATATATCTTTCAATAAAAGTCATCAACACAGTGATTCTACAGATGCTAGAATAGAAAGGGATGGTATCGATGTAAAAAGATTGGTAGGCTTTTTCAAAAAACACAGTCCTTTTCCTGATACAGATGCAATTAAGTCAATTGCCACTGGAATTACCGGTGATAAAAGTATAAATTGTTACAATGCTTTTGAAGAAGGTTTAAAAGTTATGAAGAAAATCGAAGGGAAAAATGTACGCGAATTGAAGTTTTTAAGGAAAGATAAAATAAATTCTCTATTGGCTAAAAATAATAAAATAAAAATTCATAACAATGTTATTCCCGTTGATCCATTGTTGCTGTTTCAACGTATTTGTGTGTTGAAAAAAACAGATGATGAACTAAAAACTTATATGAATTATGAACTGGCACCATATCCACTTGCTCTGTTTGAAGATGGCCAAATGCGAAAGACAAAAAAATCAACTTTCTACGAATTATTCCCAGAAATTCAGATTAATTTGAAAAGCTTAGAAAATGTTCATTATGTTATTGATGGAGGCATGTTGTTATATCGTTGCAAATGGCAATTAAATGAAACATTCAAAATGATATGCGAACATTACGTAAGATATTTGAGGAATAATTATAATAACGCATACGTGGTATTTGATGGATATAAGAAGGACGGTATTAAATCTGCTGAAAGGAATCGTCGCGTACTAAAAAATATAAGTACAGATATTGAATTTAATGAAAATATGCCGTTAAAAATCGCTCAAGATAAATTTCTAACGAATAAAAAAAATAAATCTCGCCTAATCGAAATGTTAAGAATAAAATTAGCTGATAACAATATTTTTACATGCCAAGCGGAAAGCGATGCAGATAAATTCGTCCCCTTAGTATTAAAATAGCCTATAAATTTTTTGATGTTTTGAGAAAATGAATTTCAAACTTTTTGTCGAAAGTAGCTCTCACTCAAATCTCGTTATGTCTGTAAATATTTATTATTTTTTGACTGACGTTTGACCCACTTTGTGGAACTAGAATTTGACAAAATTTTGACCACATATAAAACCGACGATGGAGAATCCAAAAATTCAATAAAAAAATAATAGCCTATGAGCACATAGGCTATTGTTATACTAAGGGGACGAATTAATTGTTGATACAGCAATTAGTTTAGAATCTCAAAATATTGTTGTAATTTCTGAAGACATTGACGTCTTGGTTGTGTTAACGGCATTGACGCCTACTGATCGTGAAATATATTTTTTAAAACCATCCCGAGGCAAAGTTAACCAACAAATATTTTCATCGAAAAGTTTAGAAAAATCTCTACCAGCATGTAAAGAACATGTTCTATTTTTACATGCTTTCACGGGCTGTGATACTACTTCTGCGTTTTACAACAAAGGAAAAATTAAGTTTATCAAAAATTTTGAGAAGCGGAATGATCTACATACATGACTCAGCAGCAGTATTTAAAAATGTACATGAAGATGCAAATAATATACTTCAAGCTGGTATTACATGTATTTTGGGACTGTATGGTGCTTCGGCAAAAATGACAGATTTGAATACATTCAGGTTCAATTCCTTCATCAAAGCAACTGGCAAAGGCACAAGTGTTCTTTTATTTTCGTTACCTCCCACATCTGATGCAGCATTTGAACACTTAAAACGGGTTTACCTACAAATCCAGATGTGGTTAGGGAATGATTTAATCATCGAAAATTGGGGATGGAACTATTCCAATAATACCTATCATCCAATATTTACGAATCAATTACCTGCTCCGGAAAATTTATTAAAAATGTTATTTTGCAATTGCCGAAAAAGTGGATTATACTGCAGTGTAGCATGCCTACAGGGCAACGACGACAGCTGTCTAAATGTAGCGCCTATGATTAACATCAGTGAAATTGAAGATGATATTTGAAAAAATGTAAATTTTTCAATAGACAAATTTTTTTGTTAATTCATTTTTTTCTTTTAAATAGTCATAATTTTTTTGTTTTTAATAATTAATTCGATTTTACTTTTATGCTATAATAACAGAAAACAATTTTTTACTTTTTTTTTGTATGCTAATTATTTAAATAAACGAATAGTTTACATAATATTTTTTTTTTTTTAACATTTAATTATCCATAATCTATTTGTTTTTTCATTTGCTTCCACTTCTGTTACAAAAACAATAAATTCTACAACGTTATTTGCATTATAGCACATAAGTTATTGCAATCATAAATTTTTGCTATTTAAAAATCAAATGCACAACTTTTAAATAGGTAGAGATTATTATTTATGTTATTCACAACACATTTTCGCAAAGATAATTTAATTTCATTTAGTCCCTAAGACATCCTAGGTTTTAACGTTTTTAACGCTCCAGACACTCCACTAAACGAAGGGTAGTGGATAAAGCGGGCATTGCCAGTCTTGTTTTAATTGTTTCGCAAGTGAAGCGAAAGTCGATTGGCATACGCTACAAAAGAGCAATCAAAAAACGTTTTTCGAGGTGAAGCGATCTACACTGCTGTATACATTTGAGGACTTGACATCTGTAGAAAAATCGATTGATTGCTTTATTCACAATAAGCGTAAACAACATAAAATAACAGAATTCAGAATTTTGTTTCATCAATTGAAAACTTTCAAGTATGTGTTGATTAATAAAACATTTTATGTTTTTATTGCTCTGTTATTTTTTATCTGGAAATAAACACTTAAAAAATAGTGTACTTACATATAACTAAACTATAGATATAACAAAGTTAGTCCCACCTCTTCAACTTCGTTATACCGAGGCTTCACTGTACGAGTATACGTTAATTTATTTAAAAACTGAAAAAAAAATTCTACAATATGTTTTACTTCCGCCATAAAACGACGTGCAGTTTTATTATAATGGGCCTACCCTCAAATCACAATTGTTACAAAATTTGCAATTTAAACAATGCCCATACCTATAAAAAGGCCCATTGTAGGCGTGTACATATGTGTGCAGGTACTAGTATCAACTGAAAAGTCTAAGACCCAAGGCATATAATACAGGTAGCAGCTGGCGAGTAAAAATAACAAACTTTGCGTTTGGTTTGTACCCTAAATGATCAACAAATTTTAACAAAATTTTGCATTTTAAAATAAGAACTTATCATGCCTTGGTAAGATCTATTAAAAATTATTTGAAACTCCAAACTCGAAATACCAAAATTGATATTTTCCCAAAGTGACTGCTTGTAATTTGTAGGTACATCTATCGTTGTACGGCCACGCTATCCTCTTGGCATGGTCTCCCAAAGGCCAGTGACCGGTTATTGTTGACGAATGTCTGCTCGTGGCTTTCTTAACAGCTCGTCAGTCTTGAATTTGCTGAAATTGGGCCACGTTATTTTAGTTATATTACAGTATTTGTGTTAGTTCATCTGCCTGTTTGGCTCTCTGAAAAGATGCATAGTACATCCGATCTAACTATCCTGCAAGCTTTCCTTATCCCGAAAACTTCTCTTTCTTTCGAATATACCTCGGCTCCGTCGCCTCAATTCGTCTAGGACCCTTCAGTGTAAAATGCAGTTGTATTTTCCTTGACTACTGGAATCAAATCCCATTCCTTTCGCAGAACTTTACCTTAAACTCTATTATAAAGTCTGGGATAGCGGTAATAAAATCTGATGAGCTGCTAGTAAGCCTTTGGCTGTCTAAAATAACACCACGACCAAGCATCCCAGCATTCCAAAAACCACCTTCTTTTATTCTGAAGGCGGTGTTCGTTGCTGTTAGCTGTAGTTGTAAGCCTATTAGTAACAGGTAGAGCATGACATTAAGTGTCTCTGTTGAACACGATTTCTTAGCTCCACTTATTCCTACGCAGGCTGCTCGTGGTACGCTTGTTAGCCGCTTACAGTTGTACTGTTTGTTTGATTCAGGCCGCCATACTCAAGCTCCGTATGACATAATCGGTATTACTATGGCGGTATACATCCAAATTGCGAGTTTAGGCTTTAAACCCTAGTTTCTACTGATGACTCTTTTGCAAGTGTAATAAGATATAAAAGCGTTTTCTACTCGTTTTTCTACATTGTGCCTCCAGTTAAGCTTCGCATCTAGTACTACTCCTAAATATGTCGCTCTGTCTGTAAGTAGAATTTCAACCCCATGTATTGATGGTAGTCTAAACTGCAGAATATTGCTTTTAGTTGTAAACAACATTAATTCCTATTTACTTGGGTTAATATTTGTTATGCCCTCTAGGAAATGCTACTTTTTATTTCAGAGGAAATTCTTAAGAAAAAGTACTGAAAAGCATAGAAATAAAAATTTGTGGTAAAAAGTTAGCAGGCAACACCATGCAATTTACATATTTTCATTAGGGCGTCTTCGCACAAGTCTGCTTGATATATGCAGGCTCCCTCTTATTCCTCATTTATTTTCTGTGTTATCGCTCGAGAGGTTTTTATGGGGTCCCGCTTTCTTTTCTTAACAACGACTACAACGTCTTATATTATTTCTACTAAAATCTTAGAATCTCTTTATGAGATCAAAGATCTTGGGGTAACCTTTTCATCGAATTTTTCGTTTAACAAACATATTTGCCATAATGTTGCAAAAGCTTACGCAATGATTTTGTGAGGAGAAATATATCACAATTTTCTGACCTGATAAACATACATATGTATATATAATTAGAGCTTGGGTGTTTGGCCGAGCTCCTCCTATTTGGAGGGACTTACAGTTTTAAGCCGAATCCGAACGGCAAATCTTTTTTATGAGGAGCTTTTTCATGGCAGAAATACAATCGGAGGTTTGACATTAGCTGTTCAGGGTCGCCGCTATTAGAAAAAACGTTTTCTTTATTTTAGAATTTCACGGAGATTCAAACCGACCTATTTCAAATTCCGAATGGTAGTCACGCACCAAACCATTCGGCTACGGGGGAAGCCTTAGCCTTCGCTTATTTTAAAAAATCTAAAGTCTTTGGAATCAAGAAGATCTTTCAATATTATTAATGGGGATGTGGATTACCCCATTTTTTGGAGAAAATTAACTTCATATTCCTCAGTATAACTTACGGAATCTTTTGCCATTTTATGTGAATAATCACAAAACTCACAACCTCCTATTGCGCTATTAATGAATTCAATATGGTCCCAAAAAGAATATTAATTGATTTTACTTGCTCAATAAATGTTTTCAAAAACCCCAGACATTATTTTTTCTGATTAGATTATGTTGAATTTTAATAACTAGTATGTAACTCATTATCAATTAATAAAAAAAAAAAATATGCGAGTTAAAATCTGTGATTTTTAAATTAAACAATATAATAAAAATGAATGGACGCATGTTTGCTTCTTCGCCGATGTCCCCGTGGCAAGAAAGTACATGTGTGTGTGTGTTTCATTTCTTGTGTTTGGCAGTTTCTACTTGTTTTCGCTCACTTTTCTCTTCATCATGTTGCTATATATTTTTTACATATTTTGAATAATATTCCTCCAAATATAGACCTCTTCTATTCGTCACTTCTCTGCTCGACTAACTTGACGAAACATTTGCATACCAAAGCACTAACAAAGTTATCGAATAAGATTCGTCGCTAGCGAGTATGGTTATACCTCATTAAACTGGTATAACTTACAAACTTTCACTTTAACACATGTACATTGTTCTATTCCAGCTGTACCAAGATTCGAGGTGTGTTAAAAAAATAACGCGAATTTTCAAATTTCGCGGGCTACGTACATTCGACTTTCGATTATTATTTTTTTTATGTTGGTACACTCTTCTCGAAGATATGTTCACGGTTTTAGCAATTAAACATATTTAGTTTATTTGTGAGAGGCATAAATAAGACACGCAAAACACTTGTCTTATTTATGCCTCTGCGATTTTCTGCTATCGACTCTTGGGTCTCCTGGACTCTTTCATTGGGACGATTCGGCTTTGGTTTCGATGTCATAACCATATACCCATGATTCGTCACCAGCTATGATCCTTTTAAGCAAATATTGCCTAAAATCGTGAACATATCTTCGAGACGAGTGTACCCACATAAAAAAATCGAATGTTCACCTTATTTCTTGAACACACCTCGTATATTCATCAATACCAATTGCTTCATCTATTCGCCACTTGCTAATATAACGCTTGGCGAAAAGAAGAGGCCTATTATACGCAATAGATTTTTCGTACAAATATTAAATATATGGAACCGTGTCGAATTGAAAATTATGAAAAAGACAAAGCAAATAAATACGCAAAATAAAAAATTGTAAACATGGACGATGAAAATATCGCAGGTGCAATTTCTAAGTTTCTATAAAAACTACCTAAGTAACTAAGTTGGCAAACAGAGCTCTAAGCGAGTAATAATTCTGAACAATTAATGCCTACGGGTTTTATAAAAACAAAAACGAACTGCTCTATTGAAATCCAGGCAATCAATTCGGCTGTCAGTCGAACTCGCTGCCGTAACGGACACAACGGACTCATTTTGGCAAGCCTATAACTCCAACAACTTTCCGTTCGACAGTTGCGACTGCTTCTTCCTCATGCATGCTAAATTCAAGTTTAAGCGTGAACAAGGAGATTTTTGTCTACCTATGGCTCCAGTGCCCGAAGCCTATTGTATTACTAACTACAAGACTCGCCATAGTGGTGCCAACCGCGATTAAGGGCTGCTCACGCTAATCTGATGTCCCTTTTCAGGTGACGTTTATTTGTACATATTTATGTATGTATGTATGTATGTCAGTATGTCGACGAACACATTCCTGTAAAATAGCTTGATGGCAACTGTATAAAAGCAAACTCGTTGGTGAACTGTCTTTCAAAGTGATTTAGATTTTGAAGTAGTAACTACATTTAGTACAAATGGCTTCAACAGTGCACTATTTTGCAGCGTATGATTCGGAAAGAACAGTTTTGAAGGATGTAACAACACCGATTCATAATGGAGTAAATACCAATGTAAACAAAAATACTTACGCAGTTTAAGATTATTAATTTAATACAAATTATAATTTATTTAACCACCTTAAAACACCATTGCAGACGGCACACCATACCACAACCACCAATCGAGTAATCACTAGACGAAATGCCGTATTAAATAGTCAGCTGTCCACGACCTCAGAAAACAAAGATAAACGTCCTCGCTCCGCATTCACCACAAAGCAAACTTACGAGATGGAAATTGAGTTTCGAAAAAACCCCTACCTTTATCGTTTACGCCGCATGGAAATCGCCAAACGTTTGTGCTTACGTGAAAGACAAGTGAAAACATGGTTTCAAAATCGTCGCATGAAGCAAAAGAAAGTTTCTAAAGACCTAAATTATAATGACCAAATGAGCGCAAAGGATTCTAAAAGTTTGACTGAACAACTCGAGCATAAAAATATAGTACAACGTCTTTTGTCGTACTCCATTCATCCTTCTGTGAGACGTCAGCTGGATATGGCTTGTGAAGGCTCGGAAGTAAATGTGAGATCGAACATAGCAACAAAACTCGCACCACAAACTGTAGAAGTATTTACAAACAACACCAATGATTTACCAACATCTTGCCCATCGACTGATCTGGGCGAAATCTTGCAGCACCTGTGCCAAAATACAAACACGCCAGGCCCTACTTCCATTGGAAAAGTCACTGAATTGGTATCGTTGAACTATTCGGAAAATTGTAGAGTGGACAATCCAGAAATAGAGAGAAGAGAAAAACCTTCAGAACAACTGAATATCGAAAATATATCCAATGGCTTGTCTTCAACATCTCAGTCAGTCTCTTGGTGTGAACCTTTATATTGGTTGGCAGAGAATGATTTGTAACGAATAATAAAACCAATCAAGGGGTCTACTCTGTAAGGCGATGTGAATCGTAATTTCAATGCAAAAGGAAATTTAGTATTCTGTATAGCAATATCACATTTATATATAAGTATAAATATCTTAGAAATATAGTTTAAAAGGTATCGTATAAAGATTCGCGTCGCATTAGAGAGTGGACTCCCAGGCTCGAATATTTAGTCGTCATAAGTACCTGGTTTTTATAATTTTACTGATTACAATTGTGTAAACATATAAACATATAAACTTATAATTAATTTTCTACTAAACCGTGTATGTCATGACAGAACTGAAGTATGTATACAAACATACTTACTTATATTGCATTAAATATGTGAATATATGAATTCAAGTTTCTAAATTTGTTTATACATGTGTGGATATACTCTACATGGTTTGCATTTCCTATACAAAGAATGATCGAAGGTAATGCCGCGAATATAATACATACATATATTATATTTGGACCAATTTTAGAATTTTTATACATATGTGTGGACATAACATGAAGCATATTTAACAAAATCGACATGTGAGCAAAAAAGATATACCAAATTAATATGTAATTCAGAAAAAATTACTTTACAACAAATTCTTTTGAATAAAATTATATTTTTTCAAAGTTATGAAAATATGCGCATTTTCGAAGTCATGTTTTTAACTTAACCATCCCCATGGATTTGTACATCTATAAACAGAGAAATAGCGCACTTATAGTGTCCTCTTTACGAATTATTATTGTAGTGTATTTATGCCAATGTTATGATGTGCATCACTTCTCTTTAATATCGGACAATAAGTCCCGTTAACTTTTTTAACGTTGCGTTTAAAGTTAACAAAATTAAACCTAACTTTTTCGGTAAATTCTTGTTTTTCAAACAAAACAAAATCCTTTAAAATCGTTATTGAGCACTAAAATGGGAAGAGGATCTCACTGCTTACTTGAATAAAAAAAACGTGCAAAACAAACAAAATTTGCAGAAATAATGAGTTGTTCACGTCAAATGGTATCAAATGTATTAGTACAGACAAAAATATGCAGCAGGACAAGCCCATCGTTAAGAAAAGTATGCGTGACCCTTTTAAGACCTCTCGAGCGATAACGCAGGAAATAAATGAAAATTATATCCTGAATAAATCAAGCAGAGTTAGGTGGAATAGTGCAAATTTTCACATACGTGACTTTGAAGCACTGGCGCCGGTTAGCACGAGAAAGAAACTAATGGCGTGCTTTGTTGAACTCGGCCAAAATCGCGTAAACGGTTATCGCGCCAATAAAGAAGAAGAAGAATTATTATCTCTGTGAATATTGTAGTCAACCAACCAACCGGAGCCGATACACGCACTGCGAAGTGGGATTGCCGTCTTTGTCTACAAGGAGGCGAAAAGCTTCGTCGAAAAACTCGTTTCTATTGTACCGTATGCAAGAATTCAGTATGTCAACAGCACTCAAAAATCTTGTACATGTTTTTCTTGCATCCCACCTAATCCATAAATAAATATCATTTCATTTTTTACCATAAATTTTATTGTAATCAACTTTTTTTTCTTCAACCTTCTTCGAAATGAGTTAAAATAAAAAACAAAACAAAAAAATCAGTCCTCTCCACCTGATCTTTCCTCTTCCTCTGCTACCACCACCTGGTACCTCGAATACTTTCAGATCCGGAACATTTGTATCCATTCGGACGACATGACCCAGCCAACGTAGCCGCTGGATATTTATTCGCTGCGCTATGTCTATGCCGTCATAAAGCTCATACAGCTCATCGTTCCATCGCCTGCGATATTCACCGTTGCCAACGTGCAAAGGTCTAAAAACTTTCCCCAGAATCTTTCTCTCAAATACTCCAAAGGACGCCTTATCGGATGATGCCATCTTCCAAGCTCCTGCGCCATACGTTAGGACGGGCATGATGAGAGCCTTGTAGAGTATTAGTTTTGTTCGTCGAGAGAGGATTTTACTACTTAATTGCCTACTTATTCCAAAGTAAATAGTATCAGGTCAGTCCAGAAGTTCGTGCGTATTTTACCCATAACTTCACTTTTGTACGATTTTTGCATACAAAAAAGTATTCGCGGAATATAACAGAACTATTTATATTTTCTTTGATATATAATATTATGCATTCAACAAGTGATTTTAATCGCGGATGGAAGCACGTGTTGAAACTTCGGAAACTTCGAACGCGTATAAGAGGCATATTTTGTATTTTTTTTATAAAAGTGGTAAAAATGCAACAACTGCTGCTGCAGAAATAAACACTGCTCACGGAGAGGGTACCGTGAGTGTAAAATCTGCGCAAAAGTGGTTTTCAAAATTCCGAAGTGGTAACTGCGACGTGAAGGATGCCGCGCGCGCTGGTCGTCCTGAAGTCTTTAACTCTGACGCCTTGCTCGAACTCGTGGAAACTGAGCCAAATTTGACAGTCGATATGATAGCTCAGAGGTTAAATCCATCGCATGGAACAGTTCACAGGCTCCTGGTTCAGTTGGGAAAGGTTTCAAAGCTGGGAAAATAAGTTTCGCATAGACTTTCCGTCGTCAACCTTCAGCAGAGAGTGAATGTGTGTTCTCAGCTGCTGCAACGGCGTGAAAATGAAAGTTTTTTGAACCGTATCGTTACTGGTGATAAAAAATGTGTCCTTTACAATAATCCTGTTCGCAAACTCCAATGATTAGATAAAGATGAAACACCAGAATCGACCCCTAGAGATGGCCTTCACCCCAAGAAGATTCTCCTGTCTATTTGATGGGATATGGTCGGTATTGTTTATTATGAACTTTTGGAGCCAAACCAGAATATAACTGCTGATTATTATTCCCATCAGCTATCAAACTTGAATGATTCACTTAAAAAAAATCGACCGTTTTTAGTGAATAGACGCAAAGTTTTGTTTCACCACGACAACGCAAGAACCCATACCGCAAGGCATAGATTAGACAAGCTGAACGAGCTCGGATGGGAGCTAATGCCGCATCCACCATACTCTCCGGATATTGCACCTTGTGATTGTCACCTTTTCCGTGGACTTCAATCCCGTATGAGTAACAAGAACTACTCCTCAAAAGAAGCTATAAAAAGGGATATCGAAGCGTATTTTGGCTCCAAGGACAAACAATTTTTTGAAAAATCTGTCTAAACGTTGGTAAGGCATTGAAAATGATGAAGAAAAATATATTATTGATTAATAAATACTTTAAACATCTTTTTTATTAATTTTAAGACCACCTTTAAAAAACGCATGAACTTATGGACTTACCTGATACTTGTTGGCAAGAGTGATTTTTCGTTGGATTTTAAGGCTGACATTGTTATCGGTGTTATTGTTGATTCCTAAATAAACAAAGTTTTTTGCAAGCTCGAAATCGTAACTGCCAACAGTGACTTGGGTTCTGATTCGCAGAATGGCAGAACTAACAGTGCGGTTGTTAGGGCCGATCGATTGTAGGCTCTTATAAAAAATTGTGCCTGAGCGATTAAGTTCTGCGGCTCGCACTAAACATCAAGTTAAAGAAGTCACACGATAGCGAGTCACCCTGTCTGAAACTTCGTTCTGTATCAAACGGTTCGAAGAGATCCTTCCCAATTTTAACGTCACAGCCCGTATGGAGCATGGTCCTTTTGCATAGCCGTATTATTATTTGACTTTCATCCGCCCATATTTTGCATAGGAGCTGATGCATGCACCTTACCAGCTCCTCGTTGCCATGTTTAAATAACTCAGTCGGTAGTCCGTCGGCTCCCGCGGCTTTGTTGTTCTTTAGCCACGTTATCTCTATTCTCACTTCGTCATGGTCGGGGATATTAATTGGTATGTTGAACTATGATTCAACAGCCAAACGAGAAGGGATTTGAAAAATAACGGCTGGATTATTCATACGACTTTCGATGATTGCAAGGGCCAATGTGTTTGATAAAATCGGCAAAAAAATTCGTCTCGCATCACTTTTTCTGAGCTCTTCAACTTCCTTGCAAATATAAAACGTTGCAAATGCCACGACGTCCAAAGTGTTGCAAAAGAAAGCAAAGGCCCATCGAATTGTGGACCATTTTGATGTGAAACCAGACTCGGGTGCCCAACCGAAGGTTTCAAAAAAGGTGTCCAACGGAGGGCTTATGTAGATTAAATAACTAATATAAATTTTGTTTTTCTTTAATTTTTTATTTCAGTACTAAATATCTATTTTGCGTATTTCTTTTTTTACTGCCTTGAGGCAATAAGTGGAAAATATTTTTCCTTCTCTCTCGATACTTTGTAAATGCAGCACTTTATAAGGGAGTCTCAAAACTCCCTTTCATTACTTACCTAAGCTTTTGTAATTGAATCATATTTATTAAGGATCATTGATGTTGACTTTTAAAAGACTATTTTAGCAATTGTCGAGTGTTGTATAAGATGTGCTTTATAAATTGCGTGTATAATTCTGAAAATACGTTATCTATTATAAATTCACTGAGAGCGAATCGGCGCTTCACGAACCGCGCAAACCTTCTACTCGTATCTTCATTTATCCGTACTTGCGGGGACTTTTTTCAACACGCACTTCGGTTAATTTTTTTTTTGGTTTGTTTATATATTTTTGAAATGCCAAATATCACAAAAAAAAAAATTAATTAAGGTGCTCAACCGAAATTACCTAATATGAATTAGATTTGTCTTTACTTTTACCGTATGTCAAGTCTCTCACAACAACAATGTAGGCAACTTGCAATAGAGAACAGCTGATTTTTTTGCATACAGCTATACAATATAGTACTTCCATTGTTGCGTCCAAGGCCAAATAAATTTCTTCCGCGTTAAGTATCAGTGTAAAACCTTGGACATCTGCCATTGCAACGAAATACGAGACGGTAGCAGTCCCAAGTGTGATAGAAATATATGTAAGAAAAACAAAGTGGCGCCTGTATTGTCTACATATACTATATATGTATACGTGTATGTATAACTGTTTGAGGATTTCATGGTTGGTTTAGCGCTTTACAACTATTTAAATTTGTTTTCTTTGTACCTTTTGAAAATATTAGTTTAATCTGTTCTACAATGGCGCCAGAGATCATTTCCAGAAAACGAGTTATTGTGTCATTGACACAAACTAAATATATGTACATATGTATATCTACGCCAAGGCGGATTGTCAAAATCTATAAACAAATATTGATAAAGATTGAGACCAAATAAATGAGATGTACTTTTGCTAATACCTTGACTGTTCCTTTGTTTATACTCATTTTGCATATACCTACAGTGCTGCCCCGTTAATACATAGAAGTGCAAAAATTGCACAAATTTTTATTCGATTATCCGGGTTTCTATAAACTGTTCGTTCCATTACAGAAATTCAGCTGAATTATACAACCTAATCAATTAAAAGAAAAACACTCACACTTTCTTAAGCCGTGTGTTCACTTGCGGAAGAACTTCTGCAAGTATTTGCTTAATTGTTTCCACTCAAACCGAAACTTGCGGAAGTCTGCTTCCAGAAGTAGTTTGTAGAAGTTATCACGACGAACTTGCTGCAAGAAATTGCACACGTGTTTGAAGTAGTTTGCTTTTTTTACGAATGACAGTATAAAAATGTCTTGTGGTAAAATAAGAGTGGCAGCTGCCATCGCAGCATATTTAATTAAGAAGGATCAAATTAAAAAAAAAGAAGTGTTTGGGTGAAAAATTGGGTGCTGCGGTGCGTAGATTTAAGTTTCCAAAATACATTACTTGAAGAAATGCGGACCGAAGACTCCAAGCAGCTGAAAAATTTCCTGAGAATATCTAGTGATGATTTTTCTATTTTATCTTTAATTCAAACAAGTATTCAAAAGTAGGATACTAAAATGAGATTGGCTATACCTGCCAAAGACAGGCTTTTAGTTACTCTTCGATTTTTGGCAACAGGTAAGAAAATAACAAGAAAAAATGTTTTAAATCATTTTATTTTCATAAGTATTTCAAATTAAATGTCAATTATGATTATCTTTATTTTGTAGGCGATTCTTTTTATTCGCTTATGTACGATTGCAAGGATTGTGTTGGAATGTTGCGAGGCTTGTACCAATGTCTGAAATCAAAATATTTGAAGGTACTACTGTGGGCAAAAAGTAAGGTGAATTTATTTGTCAAACTTCGCGGGATTAAAATTTCGCTCTAGTTATTTTTTTCATGAGTTGGCAGCACTGTTAATAACATCTGGGCCAACTTTCATGTGAATGTTATTATCAGTAATATATTTACGCTTGTGTTTACCAAACGACCAAGAGTGCATTTTTCGATTTTTACAATGTCTGATTTGATTGAGCAGAGAAGTGCCATCAAATTTTGTTTGCGGAATGAAATTTCGGCTGCGGAAACATTTAGCATGTTGCAGAAGGCATTTGGTGTTTCGACCATGTCGGAAAAAAATGTTTATAAGTGGTACAAAGACTTCAAAGAGGGTCGAGAACGTGTTGATGACTTGGAGCGCTCCGGACGACCATCGACGTCAACAGATGACCAACACGTCAATAAAGTGAAGGAGTTAGTGCTCAAAAATCGTCGGCTGACTGTTAAAGACCTTACTGATATGATCGGAATATCAGAAGGATCTGTGAAAACCATTTGAAATACCATTTGGGCCTACGAAAAGTCAAATCTCGTTTGGTACCGAAAACTCTCAATTTCTTGGAAAAAAGTCGTCGCGTTGATGTGTGTGAAACAATGCTTTCAGACTATCAGGACAAGCTCAAATGCATCATTACAGGAGATGAGACTTGGATTTATGCTTACGACCTTGAAACAACCGACCAATCAAGCGAATATCGTGCTAAAGGCGAGACCAGACCGGAAAGAGCACGTCAAAGTCGTTCAAAAATAAAGGCCATGATGACAGTTTTTTCGATTTTCGTGGTGTGGTGCACTATGAATTCCTTCCACCTGGCCAAACTGTTAATAAGGAATATTATTTGAGCGTTATGCGTCGTTTACGTGAAGTAATTTGTCTAAAAGGACCAGAATTATGGGCCAACAACTCTTGGTTTTTGCATCACGATAATGCACCGTCTCACATTGCACTCGTTCTTCGTGACCATTTCGCCAAAAATTCCACGCATATCGTTCTGCAACTACCGTATTCGCCTGATTTGGCTCCGTGTGACTTCTGGCTATTCCCGAAACTCAAGAGACCACTCCGGGGAACGCGTTTCGAGTCGATTGAGGAGATAAAAACTGAATCGAAGAAGGTGCTGATGGCTATACCGGAAATGGACTATTTGGCATGTTTCGGAGATTGGAAAAATCGTTGGCATAAGTGTATTTCATCGAGAGGGGATTATTTTGAAGGGGATGAAATTGATTTACAGGAATAAATAAAGATTTTTCATTTTACAACCAAATTACTTTTTGCCCACAGTAGTAAGCTAACGTAATTGCTTTCTTCCACAAACATAACACAAGGTTATCGATTAGCCTTCCTTATGAAAACATTGCATTTGACAACCCAGTACATTCTATTTGCAATTTTTTTCAGAAAGTGTACAATAAGTGTGATCCCATTAACAATCACACAGTTGACTCTTTGCTATTAGATATCATCGATTGTTTAGCTATTTCATCGGATGATGTGGAGCTTGCACTCGTCCATCTCAGAAATAATAATTTAGGGCATGAGGGATTTATTGCCATATTTTTTTTAACTACATTGCTTGCATATCTACCTTCATAACTAAACTTTTATAATAAAAGTTTGGAAATGTTGGGAAACTGTTTTGCTAATAAAAGAATCTTAATTTACAAGGCTGAATCCGACCCAAGTGTATATAGTAAAATGTCTTGACTTTAGTAAAAGCTCTGCACTAAGACTGAGGATGACTGGACAACTCTCACAGAGGCCTTTTGGTCACAGTAGCATACAGGACATAAACGGAAGGTCAGACTACGTTATTCCACAAGTAAACTTTGGCAAAAGGCCTGGTTTTGTAATATAATAGAATGACTGGCAGAAGGATTTAGAATCCGAACACCATGCTTACAATTTCTTTACAGACGAATCCAAAATGACGGAAGAAGTAGGAGTGGTTGTCTTCTGTCCACAGTTTGATCTCCAAAAGTCTTTCAGGCTTCGTAATGACTGTAGCATATCTCACGCTGATATTTATGCTATAACCAAAGTAGCTAAATTAGTGTTGGAATTCACTCCACTAGCAGAAATATCTTCATCGATAATCCAGCTGCTATTAAAGCCATAATGGCTCTAATGACTAGCTCGAAATGTGTGCAACACCTTAGATCCAAAATAGACGAGCTCTGCGAGAATAGACAGGTCAGAAGTTACTGGGTACCAGGGTACAAAGGTATAGAGGGAAATAAGAGAGTTGACGAGCTTGCTAAGGCAGACACCCGCTAGCCTATGGTGAGTATGTCGAACATATATCCCTCCCTTTCAGTTTTGAGACGGAACTAGACGAGGAACTAATTCTGGAAGTACAATTTATATGTGAAGCCTCGACCTCCGACAAGATTGCCAAAATAATGCTACGAAATTGCTTAAGGAAAAGGTTGTAAAATGTTGGTTGGAGTGCTTAACGGACATTGCCTCAATCCATATCACGCAACTAACATGGGATTGGTGCAGAACGACGCGTGTAACTTATGCGAAGAAGAAAGGGGTACGTTAGAACACCTCCTTTGCCTCTGTTCTTCTCTAAGCAGAACCTGTTACAACTGCTTGGGATCGGTATATATCTCTGAAGGATATTGCTGATACAAGTTTAAACTGCTCATTAAAACACGCCAAGTCATGTATCACGAACTATGGTTAACACGACTCCAACAACACTGGTAACACTACGGATCCTTGTGGTCTATGTGAGATCTATGCATTTCAGCAAGATATAACTACGATAGCGGTATTGTACATCACGAATTTTCGCCACAGACAGAGTGACACAATTTTTTACAAACCTAAAATTAACTTATATAAGAATTTATGTACAGCTTCTTGATATATTCATAGATAACTCATTGCGAAAACAGTGCTTAGTATTTTCATTATTATTATTGCATTGAAAAGGATTTTATTACTTTCTGTTTACAAACGTCATTTTGTTCTTTTGAATCACAATGACTTGCGACTGTTTCCAATAAATTAGATCTGCTTTTAATTATCTAGTTTTGCCTTTTTTGTACATCATCATTTGCGACCGTATTTTCATACACATACACACACGCATACATATGTATGTAAACTTCAGAAAAGTAATAATAATAGTAATAGAAAAAATTGTTTGCAAACTTTAACAACAGCACGACTTAATATTTCTCCATTTCAGACCATAAAGCGATTGTGATTCATGGCCAACATCTGCTAGTGCGTAGACATCGCATCACTACAATCTGGTATCAACCGATTGAAGAAAATTCCAATTTTGCGCTTAATGGTGATTCTTAGCGCTTATGAATTTGTTCACTGATTGTCATATAAAAATGGCGGTGTTGTCAAAATGAGTATATGATGTGATGACACCGATTTATCTGCGCTGTCAACAACTGCCATACGAGTTGACTTACGCACACAAAGTCGCCCCATATGGTTCAGTATTTTATTAAAATAGATATGTATATTACATAAAAACTAAACTTTTTTGGAAAAAAGTTGTGTTAGATAAAATTTATATGTATTGGAAAAGTTACGTTTTTACGAAAGGGAATCAATCAATGCAGAAGGGTTCGTAATAATGGCATAGTGCGAAACAATAATGCTGCAGAACTAGAGTAAACACGAAAAGAATACAATAATGATTGTCAAAATATATGTATGTAATAAGAAAAAAGTTATTTGTAATTAAATTTAAATTTTCGAAGCAAATATTTATAATTTCACCGTATTTTTGAGCCGGAACTGTTTGCATACTTAGGAATTTTTATCCCTAAAGAAGAGGGACACCCACTAATGGTCTAACAAAAGAAAGGTATGGATCAACAAATTGATGGAATGGAAAATATGGAAAGTGAAATTAATTAAGAAATATTTATTAATTATTAAATGAACACTTTATTTTTGATATTTTTGATAAATTTATAGAATATTTCTTCTATGAAATCGAAATGGGCAGAAATAAGTAAATTTTATTTGTCCAAGTCTTTTTTCATTTTTGAAAGTACATATGTAATAATCTGAAATGGCTAAATTTGGGCCAAATTTAGAGGGTTAACTGTAGAGTAGTCATCACAATTCGAGTCATGGACGTACAAAAGAAGTGTACGTCGAATTTTTTCTTCTTTTTTATTTGTCTTGGATTTTCTAAACATAGAATGTACTATTGTCTCAGCCGAAGGCCTTCAGCTGCTGGAGCTAGAAGTTAAATTAAAATTGCTGATTTTTATACTTTTTTAAATAAATAATAATAATCCTCAAATACATCCGTTTCTTTATAATCGATTAATATCACTGTTATAGCTACAAAAAAAGACATCACCGGATAGGACGGTTTCATCCTATTTCGAGTACGGGGAGTCGAGCTGTACGTTTCCTGCAGGTCTTCATACAAACGTTTTTTAAGGGGACAAATACTTGTAAACGGCTATATTTTCCCCGATTTTCATTAAAATTATTTAAAATGAAGAAGTCAATATATTTTTTTCAAAATTGGAATACAGTTTATATTATATATACATTAAAATAATATAATTTTTTTTTTTTATTTTAATCATTTAAAATGGCGGATGTACACTCAATTCTTCCAGGAGGGTCGCAGCGGGCGTTGTATCATCGGCGTCAGTGACCTGAATACAAAAAACCAAACATTTTTATGTTTACGAGGGGTGCCTTTTATATGTCGGGATTAGAGAACAAAAACAAATTTTAATCATCGAAAATCACTTTATTGTTTTTCAAAATATTCTCCATGAAGATCTATACACTTTTGCATGCGTTTGAACCAATTGTCGAAGCACTTTTGCCACTCTGAATGAGGTACCTCCAAAACATGCATTCTAAATGCCGCAACCGCTTCTTCAGGTGTCGAAAAACGTTGACCTCTCAGTTTGTTTTTTACGTACGGGAATAAAAAGAAGTCATTCGGTGCCAAGTCAGGACTATACGGCTGATGACCCATTAATTCGATGTTTTGGGTGCTCAAAAATGCAGTTGTTTGAGCCGATGTGTGAGAGCTCGCATTGTCCTGGTGAAGAGTGATCCGTCCTTGGCGATTGATTTTCCTAATTTCTTGGAAGACAACTGGCAAGCAAATGGTTGTGTACCACTCAGAATTTACTGTTCTGCGTTGTTCTAGTGGTACGGTTGCGACATGTCCAATTTTTCCGAAAAAAAGGCGACCATTTGCTTGGAAGTGCTTCGTGCGCGAACAACTTTTGTTGGATTTGGCTCATCTTGAAACACCCATACAGTCGACTGCTGTTTACTTTCGGGCTTATACGCGTAAATCCATGATTCATCACCTGTCACGATGTCATAGACGTGTTTCGAAGCCCCGCAATCGTATTTTTTGAGCATTTCCTTCGACCAGTCGACACGAGCCTTTTTTTGAGCGATTGACAAATTGTGTAGGAGCCAACGCGAACAAATTTTTTTGACAGTCAAATGTTTATGTAATATTGAATGTATGCTGGTCCCACTAATGCCTAAGATTGTCTCAATCTCACGATAGGTCACATGACGATCTTGCAATATCAGTTCGCGCACAGCATCAAAGGTTTTCGGAACAACAACTGATTTTGGACGACCTTCACGAAATTCGTCTTGAAGTGAACTACAACCACGATTGAATTCACCATACCAGCGATGAACACTGGTCCTTGATGGAACTTCATCGCCAAAAAATGAATTAAGTTCATCCATGCAATGTTGCTGAGTTAATACACGTCGAAAGTTGTAAAAAATAATAGCACGAAAATGTTCACGATTTAATTCTATTTTTGGACCGAGATGACTGTAAACAACACAAATAGCGCTGGTATTTCAAAACGTTCTGAGTACGTAAAAGCCAAAAAATGTCAAACTTTGCGATACAGCTGTCAGTTGCCAGATTGCAACACCAGGATTGCCAAACCCCGAAATATAAAAGGCACCCCTCGTATTAATGTCATAATTTCTATTTGAATTAAGCAAAAATGAAAAAAAAACAAAATCCGCGGAATAAAATGCTTAAAAAAATGAATTTTGGGGCGAATTTTCCTACTATTTTTGCTTCGAAAAAATATTTTTTTCGAAAACTTTAAATTTATATTCACAAAATTCAGGGAGATCAGTTAATAACTTTTCGAGCTATCGTGTACGCCAATTCGAAAAATACAGTTTTGATAAAAACGCGTTTTAAGTCAGCAACGTCACAGTTGACGATATATAATATAAGAAATACTTAAATTTACGGTCTTTAACATTTTATGAAAAATAAAAAAAAATGTTTTTTCGAAATTTTACAGGTATCTGTCCCCTTAAGTAAAATTTTTCAGGAGTTATATCTTATTTTATGGCTTCTTGCTTTCATCTGGTTGGTTTTTTCGACAAAATTACTTAGCAAGTTGCTCAGAATATCTTAGGCCTTAAAAATTAAATCTTTGAAATGCTTAAAAATTAAATCTTAGAAATGCTAACACTGTTATCACAAACATATTTTACCCATATAAGCAATACAAGGTATGTGAGAAATATTTTTGCGCAGGAATAAGGTTGAAAATAGCGAGTCTTTGCGATCCAAAAACTGTGAGAAATGGAGCGGTAAAATTTCAGAAAAAAAAAAAAACAGTTATCAAGACGTGCAGAAAACTTAAAAAACTTTTGATGTAGTTCGATGTCTTCGAAAATTAAAAAAAAAATGTCACACTAAATGCTTTCTGAATTTCAAATAACGGTGCGACTGCGACACTTGAAGTTCTAGGCAGTGCTGAACTTTTTATGTTGCTGCATAAATCCGTTCTTCGACTTCGGTTCATAGCCTTCAGTAACAATCTGGTTTATAAATGACCCCAGTTTTTGATACACAGCGTTTATCACGGAGAATAGTTGAAATATTCCGACGTTTACTGTTTCAACAATGGCTAGGAACGCCACCTCAAACAGCCGCTATACTGCAAATGCAGTGTTAAAAAACAAGTATTATTGAGACATTGTTGCAGTACTTTATACATAGGTTTGTTTCTTTTATATTTTTTTCTTTTGTAGAAAAAAATTTGCTAAAAAATAAAAAAACGTAGAAACAGATATGAAAAAAATTGGAAAAACAAACAAATTTTATCGAGTTTACAAATAGTGAGCAAAAACAAATGCTAGTAAAAAGAAGCTTGTTGTATTGGTGCCAGTAAACAGAAAATGGACGCATTTTTGATATGCTTAGCATTGCAAAAATGAGTAGCATATCCAAGCAAATTACTGGTGCTGAAAATTTAACAAATACGAAAAATCTTATCAGTGGAAAGGGAAAAAATCGCGACTCCAAAGAAGCCAAGGCTGATTGGTGAGGCTAGATATTCATCGAACAGGTCAGATTCGCCTACCCAAACAATTTACCAAGCAAAGTAATTCAACGGATGTTGCATACCATAATAACGAAGTCGGATCCCTATTGATTCGACGTACTCTGTAAGAGCTTAGCTTGAAAGTGTTAACACTTCCATTATACAGGGTGGCTGATGAAAGCCGCTACCAAAAAAAAATTGAATAACTTTTTTTCTTTTTAAGTTATCTGTTCCATTTTTGTTTTAATTTGCAGATTGATCTTTAAAATTTATTAAAATGGATAACTGGGACACGCAAACAAGAATTTGGATAGTCCGCCGCTATCACGCACTGGAGTCCGTAGTTTTGGTACAGAGAGAGTACAGGCGGATGTTTGGCGGCGATCCCCCGAGCAGATGGACCATAATGAGACTGGTGAATAATTTTGCTGAGCAAGGAACAGTCGCAAGAAGGCCTTATCATCGAAACCCACCAGTTCGGACGGAGGAAACGATCGCTGCTGTAGCTGCAGCTATACAAAGCAATCCAAGGGTTTCAACAAGAAGCTTATCTGCTCAACTTGGTGTCAGCCGACAGTCTTTGCAAACAATAATGCACAAAGATTTAGACTTATTTCCCTACAAAATTCAAATGGTTAACAAACTGAATGCAGCACACTTGCCGATTCGCTTGGAATTTTGCCAGAAGATCCTGCAAATGGTGGAAGAAGACCAAAACATGTTAAACTGCCTTTTCATGTCTGATGAGGCCCATTTCGATTTAAACGGCAATGTGAACAAACAAAATTGTCGAATATGGAGTACTTCTAACCCACAGATACTCCACGAGACGGAATTGCATCCTCTTCGCGTGACAGTGTGGTGTGCGGTTTCTTCACGCTGTATTGTCGGGCCTTATTGTTTTGAAGAAAATGGTCACACCGTTACGGTTACTGGAGACCGTTATTTGAAAATGCTGCAAGAATTTTTCTATCCAGAACTACGCCGAAAGAGAGTTCCTTTCAACTCTGTGTGGTTTCAACAAGATGGGGCAACGTCTCACATAGCCCAGACTGTTATGACAGAGTTGCGACGAAAATTTCCCAATAAACTGATTTCAAGAAACTCCGAATTTCGTTGGCCCCCCAGGTCGCCTGACCTTACTGCACCTGACTTTTCCTTGTAGGGTTTATGTAAACAAGAAGTTTATAAAACAAAGCCAACAAATTTGGATGAACTAAAACAATCCATTCGGGCAACAATTGCGGCTATTCCTGTCGCAACTCTCAAAGCAGCGATGAACAACTTTTTACTAAGATGCCGCACTTGTGTCAACGAGCATGGGGGGCATTTAAATTCAATTATTTTTAAAACTAGTTAAGCTATATTACATTTAATAAAATTTAATAACCTTCAGCTTGAAAAAAAAAATAAATGAATTCCATACACTAAAAAAAAAGTTATTTGAGTTTCTTAATGTAGCAAAATTCATCAGCCACCCTGTATAATCCGGAGTAGTTTATTTCGGTCTCTGCAGAAATACGTCAATAAAAGCAAGTTGTTTTATGTTGGGAAAAGGCCAAAGCCTTTTTGTACTTTAACAACATTCTAAATATTGCAAAAGATGGTGAACTAGTTTTTTGCTCAGAAAGTGTTCGAATAATGGCTTTGACTGAAGAATACCAGCAGCTCATCTATTAAAATGAAACCGAAAGTTTACGAAATAAAATTTTAAATTATAACAAATTTTAAATTATATATAATACATATATCAAGCCAATATGAACCGCTTTAATGCAATACTGAAGGGTATGATCACACATACCTGTATCTGTGTGAGAAGGTTGACCTAAATACACACTAAAGAGGAGAATTTCCTGTATTGATAATAGACACCTTGTTGTTCGGCTCGATAATGTATCGTCTTATACTTCTGCTCAAATATGAACGAGACGTTATCAATAAAACGGTCCGCAGATGACATATGGCAAAAATAAATTTTTTGTTTTTTGGTAGGATTGTTATAAGCTTACATGGCAAATTTCAGCGTGATATGTCACATAGTTCGTTTTCTGTGCTACTGTAAACAAGTCAAACTCGAGTGTGTTCTTCGAATTCTCTTTTATGACTTCAATTGTCTCAAAATGTTTTCCACGGAACGGCAACTTGAGCTTGGGAAACAGGAAAAAGTCACATGGAGCCATATCAGGCGAATACGGTGCTTGCGGAACGATATTAACATTATTTTTGTTCAAATAATCGCGAACAAGACGTGATGTGTGAGCTGGTCCCACAATTCCTTCCTTTTAAGACGAATGTTCTCGCGCAAACGCTTTAAAACGTCTAAATAATATTCAGAGTTAACCGATCGGTCTTGCGGAAGGAACTCCGAGTGCACCACACCTTCGTAATCGAAAAAAACAGTCAGCATAACCTTAATTTTTGAGCGACTTTGGCGTGGTTTTTTGTAACATATCACGCTGAAATTTGCTATGTAAGCTTATAACAGTCCTACCAAAAAACAAAAAATTTATTTTTGCCATATGTCATCCGCGGACCGTTTTATTGATAACGTCTTGTTCATATTTAAGTAGAAGGTAAATTTGTTGCTTCCTCCAGTATCCCCCAGCGTAGTGTCCTAGGTCCGTCACTATTTGCCCTCTTCATTAACGATACTTTCTTGCTTTTTAAGTGGAATTTTCTTCTATACGTTATGAAATTAAGTGTTTGGAAGCTTCATCCATTCTCCAGAGTGAGTTGAGTAATTTATATACATAATTGGTGTGTGCTTAAATGTTTGTTCCTCAACATTAGTAAATGTCACTGTACTTCTTATGCGAAAGTTTTGAATATTGTTCCAACATCTTACTGCATCTCAAACTCGCCGCTGGGTATCTATTTTGATTCCAAGCTCAACTTTACCACTCACATAAATTATATTGTTTCTAAACCGTTCGCAATGTCGGCCTTTATTCGTCGAAATTGGTCTTCGTATTCTGATTCCTATACTCTCAAACTTTTTACTCGTCCTTAGTTCGGTCCAAGCTAGAATATGCAGTATTTGTTTGGAGACCGTTTCAAGCAGTCTATATTAATAGGTTAGAATCTGTTCAGAGAACTTAGAGTCTTTCAGAGAACCATTCCGCCCTATAGCACTCATTGCTTACTAATTAACCTTATGCTGGAAACAGTCACCGACGTAAACGCAGTCCCCTGTCAGCTGTTACGATCAAACTAATGAACACCCCATGTAAATGAAAAATGACTTCCTTCCGTATCGTAGTATCGTAGATTTTATCGCAGGATTTTTGAAAATTCCCGTAGAACCCTGTAAGCTGATTGCTCTCTCACCACACAGTGTTGCCAAGCAGTACATTTCGAAATCATTTACAAAATAAACTTAGAAAAATTATAATTTTTATTAACACAACTTAAAAACAATGTTGAATAATGTTAATTATAGATAAATGAACTATTTGCATTTCTTGGTTTTTGGCTTTGGTTTATTAAACAATGAAAAATTTTAATTGATAACGCGGATGTGTGAAAAAGTGTGTAAGCAAAAATATCAATGGCAACAATGTGTAGATACAACCAATCACATACACACACAAACCGTTGTGTTGTGTAAACATGTAACTCAAAGAACGCAGTTGTTCTCTACGGGATGAGTTTTGCTCAGTTTTGTGCTCGTTAGGGGCTGCGGTAAGGGACTACGTACATCGGTTACTGTTTTCAGTATTAGGCACTGAGAGTCTGCGTCTTCTGTTGACGGTGTGTTCTGCCTTTAATATATGTAAATAGTATATAATAGTGATTGAAATATAGTAAAGGCACGTCGCATACGCTGAAAGGTATTTGGGCATTTGTTGTACCACAAATACAATTTTATCCCGCTTCCGTATTACAGATGGATTTTTAACAAAAAAAACAAGAATAATTTTAAAAGGACAAATACTGTAAGGCCCATTTAAAGCCCAGTTCTATACATTTAACAAATTCAAAGAAAATTTACAAATAATCTAGAGTTTTATCAAGTTACAAAATTTTTGGCTTCTGTGCATACCTTGACAATCATAAACCATGCTTTTCACCCCTCTATGGTAAGCAGTGCAATATAAAAAATGTTTAGTCCTTAGCTGAAGGGAGTCCGTAGGGAACAAAAATTTAATTTAGAACATAACCAAATTTCAGATGAAATAGTTTTTATTTAAAAATTGTTGGATGGTTTCATTCCACGATTTTAATTTAAAATCTTATCAATTGCTTTTAATGACTGATGCTAAAATTTTTTAATCAAAACTTACCAAAAATAATCCAAGAGTCAAGCAAAAATTCTTTTCTTTTTAGTCTATTTATGGAAACGAAGTAAATACATTTTTTTTATTTTGGTTTTACTAATTAGTTATCAGAATTTAGCCCAACTCTGAAATGTTTGAAGCAGCATTAAAAGTTAAATTTGAATCTCTCATAAATCAGCTAATTTGTCAATTGCATTTAACACCTTGACAATTTATCAAGGGAAGTACTTTTTGACTTTTGAAACAGACTACTCGTTTCAAACACTTGATAAATCGTTATTATTGAAAAATAAGCCAGATCTGGATTTATAAAGTGTACAGATTTGGGATGTTAAGGTCTAAAGTTTGTTAAGAAATTTACTGGTAACCACTAACGAAAAATCAATTGTCAATTGTGATTTGTTGCAATCAATTGAAAATAAGTATTGTATTGTGAAAAATCGTTTAATCATTTTGAAAATTTTCTGGATAAAAGTGTTCTCGACCACATTTTGTTTGTAATTTTAAAACTTTCTCGAGCACTTCATTTGGTTTTAGGAGAAAATTGTAAGAACAGCGAATGAAAGTTGGCGTAAAGATCCCACCTGCAAATCGCACCTGCACAATTGTGGCCGCACAGAATCTGTGCTAGGCCAAATAGGCACTGCCTAATAGTCAAGAATGATAGAAACAAGATTGCGGTCATCAGAAAGTGCGTGCCGTCACACTAGCTGAGTCGTGCAGTGTTGCCAACTCTTTGCTCTTCGCAACAAATTTAGTGCTTTTTATACCTAACATTTGAGTTTGATGCTTGTTTCTTTTTTAATTTGAAGCAACTAAAATTATAAGTTAAAAAAAATTCTAAAATTTAAAAAGGCTAACAAATGTCACTCTTGCCTTTAAAGCTTATACTGACAATATTTCACTTCTTTTGAAAATTTGTTGATTCTTATAAAATTTGATGTTTTCAAAGTGAAAATCTAATTTTTTGCTCCTTTTGAAGTTATGCAAGAGCATTGGATCTACTTCACTCAAATCTTCTTAACATTTGAAACCTTTTTATAAATTTTACAAAGTCTTCGAATTTACTGAACACGAATCAAAGCCATAGGTAATTATATTAAAAAAACTCAAAAAAAGAGATACTAGATAATAATGAAGAAACCTTGTAGTTGCATAACCTCAAACTTATCTTGTTATATAACCTCAAATATCCCAAAAAGTGTTTTCGGCTCTTTTTAAAGATGTTCTCTTAACATAAATTTTGAATACAAGGATGGATTTTTAAAACTCTGTTTTTTCCATACAGTCATGCACATAACCATAACACATTTATTTTAAAAATCGCACAGTGTCAATTTGCAACGCATATAAAGCTCTTTAAGTAATTCAATAAAAATTTGGTATTCCTTCATTTAAACGGGCATTTTATTGTTTTTTATATCCAAAACTAGGCAACCCTGCAGTTGCGAGGGAGAGATTTGCCTTCTCGAAGGAGAACAAGGAACAAATACATAAAGCGAACAAATGTCACACAGAAATAAAGCAGGCCACAGACGGGATACAAATCGAAACAATGGATTGAGGATTTTAGTTTCATGTGGTTCGTTGAACATAGAACGCGGAAAAAAATTGTTGTCATGTGCTCGTACGGTGTTTATTTGTGCGTGAAAAGAAGGGAGGAGAGGGCGAGAAAAAGAAGTGGTTGGATATGGATGCGGGAGTAGTGCAAAAGGCGAGATGAGTTTTCGCACTAAAATTTATTTTTCTCCACACTTTCTATGTTTCAAAAGAAAATCAGAGTGTTGACATGGGTGGACACATGCAACATAAAGCAAAACATTTATTGAGGCACTTATAGATTTGTTCAAAAGCTAGCCATCATTGTGGAAAAATAAGAGCATGGCAAATTGTATTAGAAAATATAAAGAAGTAGGCAAAAACGCGAATATAGAAAGCGTGAAAAAAATGTATGTATATGCGAACACTCATCTCGCCTTTTAAACCATTCCCAAATTGAACCCCTTTTTTTCTCTTCCTCTCCTCACTTCTTTTCACACACAAATAAACACCATACCACGTTTCCCGTCTGTGGCCTGCATAACAAACACCAACAATAATGCAATTACCGATAGTGTGGCCAGATGATAAAAAATGTAAAACTAAATAGAACTAAAACTAAATAGTAGAAAATTTGTAGAAATACAATTCTATAAATATCACATTTTCATTAGAAGAGGCTACAAAAACGTCAGGAAGAAATAACTAATATATGAACTTATCACCAATTGCCTATCACGAAAATAAAACGGGCACAAAAAATGTTTAAATAAATATACCCTAAGATTTTTAAAGTTTCCTGTCCCTTATCCTTCCCGATTGCTATTGATTGGATTAAAGTCGTTTTGGTGCAGAAGGTGGATTATATCGCTACCTTTGTGGTTAATTTAATTCAAGGTGACATTGATTGTGCGTTTCTTTTGCAACGAATTAAATTTCTTATTCCGGCGAGAACTTTACGAAACTCTTACCGAATTTCGAGTCCAATGAGATGTCGAATTACATATCGTTAGATTATACAATACCTAAAAATCAATTATCTTCTTTCATCATTTAATTCAGTAAGAATCTTTAGTTTAAATAAAGAAAATATTTAAAAACTCCGAAATAAAAACTACTAAAGAACAAAAAAAAAATGCTAAATCAAGTTACGAAAATGGTAACTTGGTCACATTGCACGCTAAAGTGACGTCACTCATAGCCAAATTCGCTGAGAATTACGATACGAGACGATAGGCGCTATTTCTTTATTCTTTCCATCATACCTAATAGGTATATATGCTCTATCCAAACATAGATTTATCACTTCAGGTAAACAATTTTTTAATGAGCCGGAAGATCTCATCTCCGGAAATTAGAGATTTTCTAAAATTTTTAAAAAGTTTACTCCGTCTTCTCGCTATGGCATCACATTCACGCGAAAGATGTGTGTGAGTTTCTGAAGACTCCTGTGAGACTGGCAACCTGTGAGATAGAACATTTAATGTTATTCAGATCATATCACATAACGGTGAACACATCCATTTATTGAAATTCACTTGTCTGATAAGGCATTTATTTAAGACAGGAGGTTAAATTTTCCATTCTGACTGCATATTTTTGAACAGTGCAGCAGGCTACGAAGTACATTTTATTACTTCAACTTTAAAAGTGCATAATATTCATTTTACTTACCACAATATTTTTCGAAATGTCCCTGTAATGACTTAGGCGACTTCAGCTTAATTCCGTCTGTGAGAATTCAGTATGTTGAGTTTTTACTTATTAATTCATTTGCTGAGCAGATAGACTTATAAAAAATAAACTCATTACGAGAGTCCCACGAGCATCAAATACAAAAATAAGATAAATCAAAGTGGAGTGACTGCGAGAGTCACATCGACGTCGACCAAGGGTCCATTTTTAATTTTTTAAAATAAGGGTTTTTTTTTAGCTATAATAGAACTACCGATATCGATAATTATGGTTTGAAAGCTGCAATTTCTGTTCAGTAAGGTTTGACAAGTCATTATGAATCGTTTAACGGCAGAACAACTTTTCCAAACTGTGGAAATTTAGTGTGAAAAAAATAAATCTATTCGTGAAGTTCATAGGGAACTGGAAATGAGGAAGGAGCTACCGTTACGATGAATGGCGAGATTATCGCCTAAATTTTAGTTTACAAAAATTAACCAGCTAAACATAGCTAACATTTGGTTCCACGAAGACGCAACTTGCCCCACAGCGCGCTTAACAACCGATTTATTACAATACTAGCAAACCCGGCCTCCTTCGCTGGGCACACTAAAATAGAATAGATATGGTTTAGAACAGAAAATATATGGTTTTCATATTATTTATTTCTTTATTCTTTATTCAAGCGCTTTGGCATAAACAATATTTTTTGTTTTTCTATTTGTTTTTGAGTAAATATAAAATATAAATTGAAAATCAGGATAAAAGAAGATTGTTTTTAAATTTCAAATCAACGCATATGAATAAACAATCGTCTTTTTTCCTGATCATCCATGAATTTTTCGTTTCAATTTATATGTTCTATTAAGCATTGGAGCTTTTTTAACCATTATCCATTTATATTTTTCAAAAAAAAAAAAAACGAAAAAAATTGTTTTTTCCACGAACACATAATTTCATTCGGATTTCACATTAAATTCTCAAATTTCGTAAGAAATTATTCACTGTTCCAAAATCCACTCCAAAAAAATTCACAAACAATTTTTACATGTTGCACTTACGTTTTTTCCTTATGGCATCCAAATCAGAAAGAAATATTGACACATTGTAACTAACACTGTCAATTTGACAGTTCAGTTCCGCCCCAAGCGTTAAAAAAGTAAGCGACATTATGGCTGGCTCAAAAGAACGCTGTACCCGTTGCCACTGCTCCGAATTACAACCAAACTTTACGAAACCCATTTTCAATACTTACTTAACAATGTGCATAAGTTTGGTTTAATTCGGTGCAAAGACACGGCGGGTCCACGTTTTGGCATATATTTCGAGACCCTAGTCACGTAGCGGCATGAAAAATACTCTGTACTAAAGCATTCACCAACAGTTTCAGTTTGATATCCATATTGTACAAACACATTCTAGGCTCCACGTTTTGGTCTCTATCTCGAGATCCTAGTCACGGAGCGGCATGAAAAATACTCTGAACTAAAGCATTCACCAACAGCTTCCATTTGATACCCATATTGTACATACACGTCCGAAGGTTACCCGGGTCCACGTTGTGACCTATATCTCGAGACCCTAGTCATCAATAGGTATGAAAATTACCCCGTATTAAAGCACTTATCAACAGCTTTCATTTGATACCCATATTGTACAAACATATTCTAGGGTCCACGATTTGGTCTCTATCTCGAGACCCTAGTCACAGAGCGGATGGAAATACTCTGAACTAAAGCATTCACCAACAGCTTCCATTTGATACCCATATTGTACATACACATCCGAAGGTTACCCGGGTCCACGTTTTGACCTATATCTCGAGACCCTATCTACCAATAGGTATCCAAACTATACGAAAACCATCTTCAATACCTCCTTAACAATGTGTGTAAGTTTGGTTTAATTCGGTGCAAAGACACGGCGGGTCCACGTTTTGGCATATATTTCCAGACCCTAGTCATCAATAAATATGAAAATTACCCCGTATTGAAGCACTTATCAACAGCTTCCATTTGATACCCATATTGTACATACACGTCCGAAGGTTACCCGGGTCCACGTTTTGACCTATGTCTCGAGACCCTCATCAATAGGTATGAAAATTACCCCGTATTAAAGCACTTATCAACAGCTTTCATTTGATATCCATATTGTACAAACACATTCTAGGGTCTACGTTTTGGTCTCTATCTCGAGACCCTAGTCACGGAGCGAATGGAAGTACTCTGAACTAAAGCATTCACCAACAGCTTCCATTTGATACCCATATTGTACATACACATCCAAAGATTACCTGGGTCCACGTTTTGACCTATATCTCGAGACCCCAGTCACGGAGCGGCATGAAAAATACTCTGTACTAAAGCATTCACCAACAGCTTCCATTTGATACCCATATTGTACATACACATTCTAGGGTCCACGTTTTGGTCTCTATCTCGAGACCCTAGTCACGGAGCGGCATGAAAAATACTCTGAACTAAAGCATTCACCAACAGCTTCCATTTGATACCCATATTGTACATACATATCCGAAGGTTACCCGGGTCCACGTTTTGACCTATATCTCGAGCCCTATCCACCAATAGGTATCCAAACTATACGGAAACCATCTTCAATACCTTCTTAACAATGTGTGTAAGTTTGGTTTAATTCGGTGCAGACACGGCCGGTTAGCGAACACACACAAAAAGTTGACTTTATTTTATATATAAGATTTTTTTCAGTTTGTGTCCGAAAAATCCAAATATCTTACGGAACCCTATTTTTTCCAAAATAAAATGTAATCCATGTTACTCTTGGATAATGTAGTTTTCGAATGGTGAAAGAATTTTTAAAATCGGTCCAGTAGTTTTTGAGCCTATTCGTTACAAACAAACAAACAAACAAACAAACAAACAAAGTTTTCCTCTTTATAATATTAGTATAGACTTAAGCCACGGCATACGACAGATATGGCATACGGACAGATTTATAGGAAAAGTAGTCAAAAATTGGACTGGTGAATAGACCATGTAACTCGAAGCCGCGGCGGACATGTGCCATGATATTATCTACCAGGTTGTAATGAAATAAATCATTTCAACAACATTTGTTCGATTCTTGTTTCTACCACGTTTTTACTTTTATTATTGATGTAAATTTGGATGTCACCCTATAGTTACCAACAGCGTGTATTCTAATTTTTCTAGACAGGAATGCTCTCGAAGGCTCTTATTATGGGTTTGAGCAGAGACTATACAATGGATGTGGCATCATTTGACGCGCACCTACATATACCATACAAACACTTATGGACAATAAAATAGGTGTGCGAGATTTTGACGAGTTTTGGCTATTTTGCTTATGTTTATTTAGTGTCTATTAGTTTTGTATAAAAGTTCAACTCATTATACAACAAAAACCATATAAATCGTTTTTACGAACTTTGTGTAAAAGTTTCCCCAAAATTTCAAACATTTTAATCCGACTCTTTAGAATAATTTCTGATATACAGTTTTATATCCAGTTCAATTTTAGTATATTGATCTACAAGTTGCAAATAGCTGCAAAACACCGTTGATTTTTGACATTTGTTTTATGACGATGGTGTTTTTGCTACGGTACTGGCCATTTGCTTCCATATAAAGAATCTTGTCGATAGTACATTGTATGTAAGAAAATGGGTAACATTGTACGCAAAATTTTTTTTGGATATATGTATATGTAGTATACATAAAACTGCATACCAAAATTTATTAACACAATTCTGATCTAAAAGTTTGAAATTTTCTCAACATAACCTTGATTTTTTAACGACGTTGGCGCGAATGTTTTCGTCTCGCCTCACCTTTGGCACGATGTTCACTCGATTGACCGGCAATCAAAACAGGTTCAGGAAACTCATAACCCTTCTTAAGGACAAGCTGAGAATGCTTATGGGTATAGTCATCTGCACAGTATTAGAATGGCCACTGACTCTTGTCATTTCTGCGACCAATCCCCGGATACTCCAAATCACTTTCTCCTTGAATATGGCGCTAAAGCGATGTTAAGCTTAAGACATCTCGGCCAGTTGTTGCTGGAAGAAAGGTATATACGCTTTGCTCTACCCAGCTCTATCTTAAGCTTAATAAGGGAACTGGGTTTAGATGAGGTACTGTGATGAGTAGAGGGCAAAAAGCGCCATGAAGTCGATGTGCAAACCTCAAATTTATTCTGTTCTATTCAAAAATATTGTATGAAGAATAATAATTCTAATCAAATAAAAATAATTTGGCTCAGACCACACTACGAGTGGTACCGACCGAGTGGATGAAAATGAAAAGGTTTTCATGGATCAGTTAGCCTGTGGAGTTTAAATTATAAATTCACCTTAGCTTTTGCACATATTAGTATACTTACATACTGATTTACTCAAGTGAATTGTGTTTGGAGGTTGTCTCTGTTGCGTTCTACATTGAATCTGAAAGCTTTTTTCTCATAAAACATACAGCAAAGGCAATAGTAATTGACATTTAACTAACGCGATAAGTACACGATAATACTTTTTCATCTTGAGAATATATACAAATGCTGATAGATTTGCGTACATACATACATATGTAAATACGAAAATGTGATTGCACTGTACGAGTTCGTGTGAGCAAGGCGTTTGGTGAGTCGCGCATATGCTTAAATTTCCATATAAACGGGACAGGAAATACACACTACATATCAACAGACCAAACATCCTAGGACATCCATTTCCTCAATAAGTTCCAGAAACCCACACATTCAGATACATACATATATTCGTATACATGCATATATGATGTGTAATAACGGGCGGAGGTGTTTCAAGGGAAGTAGTGTTGCCGAGAGGGAAGGACAATATTAGGGACTGACACAAGTCTCGCAATTTGACTCTACACCACTGAGCTGTCAGTTTTCAGTGAGTAGAAGAAGATTGATTACCGCCATGGAATTGTGTTTGTCTTTCGATGAACACGAGTGGATGGGCCAACAAGAGGGCGAATTTAACCAACCTACGGACACACGAACTTTCGAAAGGGTGAAAAGTGTGTGTTGTTGCGGTGGAAGGTCGAGTGCCTGGATTTTCAATTGAATTGTTTGGTGTAAATGCAAACAAAGCAAAAAAGAAAGAGTTATTCGCTGCTTTAACTCAAACAAAAAGAGTATTGGTGACATACGGCCATTCAGATTTTGAAGGGAGCTGAGATCACAAAACTATGTGGAATTTTCATAAAACATACAAGAAACATCAAACAAACTTTTAATGAGTTGTTAGAAATATGGAAATTATTATAGTGCCAAATGACTGGCTGTGATTTAAAGCAAAACGTGGAAACCTAATCGTACCAATTCATATTTGTTTGGGTTTTCAGTAACTTCAAGTTCGGGTGTTGCATTGGTGTCGAGGCGAATTGGAAATTTCGGCACGTTTAAACGTTATGACATTACCTTATATCAACACACGTTGTCCTTAAAAGAAATTTCACGTGATTTTTCATTAACGCAACACCTGCCAGGCTGCCACATGACGAAAGAAAATGGCAATAAAGGTGCAATAGTAGAAGGTGAAAGCGAGCAGTGGTTGTTTCCTTTTTTGCGGATCGAGAACAGACTGGCTGACTTTTCATATAAAATGCAATGCAAATAAAAACAACCCTCTCTGCGCCTGAGCGTTGTTATTACAAGTATTCTTCTTCCCTTAACTTCGCATTTGGCCAGGTTTTTCACTTCCTGGTACACCACGACAAGGCGCTGCAGTGCCAGGTTGTTGGCCGTCATCGTTATTATGTATTCCGCGGCGTATTTGCGAAATTTAAACGTGAAAAAAATATCACTTAAGCACATGAATGCCAATTGGAGCCCGGGGAATGCCAAGTGGCTTGTTAGCGGCAGGTGACACACCTTTTGAACCATGAATTTTTCGCACCATTGCAGTCTCTTCCAGAGCGCCATTGGTATTTGAAGTGCTGCAATTTTTTCGGTTATTGTTTCGAAACTTTCAAAATCTGTCCGAGAAGGGGAGATGCGTGACGTGTTTCCGAGCATCTGTTGCTGCTGTATATTTTTGCACAGTTTCCTGTCATTTATATTTAATTTGGTAGTTTTTTTAGATATTGGAAGTAAACGAAAATATGAACTGAAATTGTCGATAAACAGAAACTATGAAAACTATGAACATATGTGACTATCATTAAAGGTCGTAGCACATAATATAACATACATATGTATGCAAATGCAAACCATATCGGCGCAAAATGATTACCTGTTAGCATTGAAAATATTAAAATATGGCAAAACATTCTTTTGAGCTTTGGCTATGTGTATAAAATATTCAATTGGAAAGGTTTCGTTGGAACGTTAAATGGAATAAAGAGTATGCGTGTTTTTTAGTTTATTACGTAAAATCAGGCAATAGCTGGTTAATTTTCTTACCGTAAGTTACATATGCGTCCGTATGTCTGAATTCTACGACGAACTATCGTCCTTCTCCATGCCCGGCTTTAGTTCGGCACGATTAACATTTTGCGTAATGTCGACTTAGAAGGGGTTTTCAAGAGCTTGAGAATTTAAAATGATAATAAAAAACCGAAATATTCTTGGAATGAACTTTTTTTTATTAAAATGTGGTATATAATTTCACGATATTAATTTTTTGAACATGAAATCCGCCACATGTTTGCCTCGGCTGCGAATTAAATGGTCGTTAAATCTAAGCGTTAAACGACTCATGATGACTTGCCAAACTGTACTAAACAGAAATCTCAATACAGTCTGCCATTTTCAGCTGTAAAACCATAGTTATCGATGTCGATAGTTCTCATGCAGCTAAAACAAACTCCCGATACTACTAAAATGCAAAGTTGACTTATCAATGGCATTGATTTACAAATAGTAAACAACAACATTTTACTCAGAAATTTGGCTTCAATAAGTCGTCCGCATATGTATATTATTTTTCTTTGTAAATGGACACTTAATTGTTTTCACATGTAAATAACACAAACATAAACATGGTACATATATATTATAGAATACACTAGTTTACACCAAAAATGGTCCTCGACCAAAAGGCGGTTTTTAAACTAATTTGAGGTCGCAGAAACCAAAAATGAATTTTTTTTTTTCAAAGAACGGTTTCCGAGATATTCCCAAAAACCCTGTTTTTTTGGGCAATAGTGCAGTTATTACCTGCGTGCACTTATGCCAGCTTTTGATTCAGCTCTCGAAACATTTCTGGAACTCTCTTTTCAGTGTAGCAATCACAGCCGTCTTCGATTTTTCCATTATTTCCTTTTCGGCCAAAGAGAAAAAAAATCGTAGGGAGCCACTTTAGATGAATTCAAGGGTTGTTGGTTGTATTTGTTTCGTTCTTGGTCAAAAAATCACGTATAATGATGTCACTGCGCGACGGTGTATTATCATGGTGCAAAATCCACGAGTTGTTTCTCACAACTCTCCTTTTCTTTTTCGTAGAATTGCGTCACATAAACGTCACATAACACCCGAATATTAGTTATTGTTACTGTCAGACCTTTTGTCAAAAAATCGTGGAGTACAATACCGTTGTAATCCATAAAAACCATTTGAAGCTCTCCACTCACCTGATGTCTCGTTTAAGTGTCGTACTCATAAACTCGTTGTCAGTAATGAAGCGTTTGATGAAAGGGGGGTCGGATTTAGTCTTAGAAATCGGAGCATCATTTTTGCTTGAAATTCAAGTTCTTTGCAGCAGGACCAACTTGGAAGCAACACGGTGCAAACCCAAATCATTAACTATAATGTCCTGGATGGATCCATAACAATGTTCCAGTCGTCTGACAGCTCCCTAATGGCTAATTTGCTGTTATTAATCAACTTTTCTTTTACTTTATTGATGTTTTCATCGGTTCTCGATGTCTACGTTCTGACACTACGTTCGTCATCCATGACGCATTCACGATCTCTTCTGAAGCGTTCATGCCACTCATAAATGGCTGCTTTCCTAAGAGTACCATTACTGATACAGTTTCCCAACATCACTAAAATTTTCGCACCATTGAATCCATTTTTTACACAAACTTGTATATATATTAACTCGTTGTTTCAAATTGAAATCCATTTTTAAAGCTTTAAAATATTGAAAACCCGGGAAAAGATTGATTTACTTACTTTTCATGTATGTATGTGTTTGGTGTCGTCACCTTGATAGAATCGAAATCTATCCAGATTACCCAATTCTTTAGTGCTTTCTAATAAATTATTTTTCAATAAATTTAAACAAATTATTTTATCTATAGTTTCCTATAGGGAAGCTAAGGACTCCTGCTGATGACATACAACTCCAAACTTCGCGGCTCTTCGGCTGCAGTTCTGAATAGGTTGGCGAAAAATAAATGTCTTTCATGAGCAAAAATAACGTCATTCTCAAAGGTTTCGATTTAATTGTATTAACATGACTTTCAGCAAACTGCACCCTGGGCTTTATATTACTAATTTCAAATAAATAATTAAAAAAAATGGTTTGCTTCGATCTCTTCTTCCAGCAAAATTGGCACTACGGAGAACTCTTCTTACAGCTTGTAAATTACAAGATTTTCTGAGTGTCACTTGACCTTCTGTCTTTGTGGGTGCACTTATATACTCAATATCCATCTTTCTTTCAACCTATAAAAATTTACTTTGAGGCCTTTGCCAACCACTCTATAAGTATTTCCATGGGAAAAGCGCTGTATTATGTACTATACTGTGGAGGTTCTTAAACTAATATTTTATTTCTTTCCATTTTGTGAAACAACATCAAGACGCCCGCAAGAATAGGAGGAAGAGCTCGGCCCAAGGGCCCAAAAAGGGTGTACGCGCCAATTATATATTTATATATATATATATTTTCCGCGAATTATTATTTTAAAAGTAAAAGTTCGCACACAAAACAACCTGTGCGATCGTTTTACGCTAAATTTTGTCGTTAATATTCTGTTTAATTTAAAGTTAGTGAGAATATATTTATTAGTGTGCATAATTCAAATTTTATGTTTCTTTAAATATATATTTAAGTTGTTATGTATATTTATAAAAAATGTCATACGTTTTCTTTTAAATAAGTGAACACTCGAAATCAGCTGTGAGCTCTGATAATAAGTGCATGGATTTTGTACACGTAATCACTCATTACGTCGTAAACAAATTTAATAAACTGGATTATTCTTCGGTTTTCAAGTATCTTTAAACTTACTAGTGGCTCTTAAAATTTTATCGATTGGAGTGCAAAACGGATGAGCCTCCTACACCTTTTCAATTCTAAGAGGTTGGCAATTATAAATCGGATTCCATATAGCAGAGGCATATTGGAGCGTTGAACGAACTAAAGTTTTCCAGAGAAGCTTCCTGGTATAGCGGCGCAAAAATCTTAAATTACTGTAAACCTTGGGACGGGTATATCATTTATAAACCATTACTGAACACAACTCTAATTCTCGAGGATACTATAAAATAAAACGACTTGCAGTTTTCTATATCAACAAATAACAATCTGTTCGGCAGATACAATTTTAACCAGACCAAAGAACCGAGTTGAACCCGATAGATTTGTGCTTATGCAATAAAACTGCGTGTGACACTCTATCAAAGGCTTCCGATAAGCCCGTATGGTGTAATGGTGTCTATTTGGAAACATCTTTTTGAATGCTGAGATACAATTTTTATCGAAGGTATTTTTTTCTTTAACTACCTGCTCCAAAAGCAAAATAAAACTATTATATACATACTTAAAAGTATATTTAAATTAAGAAGATAGTCGATCATATTATGTTGTAAATAAATTAGGAACTGATCTCATAAGAAATAGCTTATAAAGGTATTTTAACATTTCTAAGATATCGCCAACGTGGATATTAACTTCGTCGAGTTTTTATTATCATTATTAATGCGACCAGAAAGATCTATTACCAATTCCTGGATTTTTCTGTGCCCAACTTATTCAATAAATTTTAGTATTTGTTCTATTTTATTGAGTTTTGAGGAGAACTCTGGGAAAATATTTTTACCCAGGTGCTTGTCCCGCTTATGCATCAGTACTTGGCACAGTATTGCCAGCACATGCTTGGCACTTTCATTTCCTTCCTACAGAACCCAGGTTAATAAGATGATGATTCCATCTGCCCGGGTTTTACATTAGATGAAATGCAATTCATGTATCAAGTATGGTTGAATTTCATATAGTAACTTTTGAGTCACATACATTCGCTTCAAAAAGTTTCTGTTTTCTGTGGTGTGAATGTGGGAGTTATTATACAAGAGACCCATACTTTTCCAAAACTGAAGGTTGAGGAAATATTACCGTCAATGCACTGGTAAACTATTCGCGACTTATTGGTTGCATAAGTTCAGTACTGATTGCCAAGTCCTAAGCAGAGGGCACTTTTGATTAATAAATCATCTCATAAAATTGATCTGACATGTGATATAACTCCTATTTATGATTTGTGTGGAGTCAGTGGGCAAATCTCAGGTACGATTAACGACCTTGAAAACAACAATCGACGCGTTATCAAGGAGATGAGAGATTGACCGAATGCCTTTCATAAGACATGGCGAGGAAGTCATATTCACGAAATTATTTATTATCAACAAACAGGTTCGAAACCGCGATCATGAAACACCAATTGATTGAAAACGTTTTTTCAAATAACGGTCGAGTTTATTTCTAAAGCTCTTCATAAAAACGATGCTTCGTTCAGAGGAGGGGTAAAACTTCAGATTCTATGTATATATGTATATATTTTAAGAAGGAACTTTTGAAGGAGCAGGTTAAAATCTTCAAATTATGAGGAGCACTCCCCTATAGGTTTCAAGATTGACGAAAGTGTAACCTATAGAATATAAGTGAAGTACGAATTTATTTGAATGCAAGTAACGGGGGTTGACCTTGGATTCACAAACGAAACTTTGTCTGTTTGTCTGCTTAAATCTATCTCTAATATCCAACGCTTAGGGTTTTATTTCATCAAAGTCGGTTGATAAAAAAAGAAATGATCTAGCTGAGTATATAACGAACTGTAGACTTTTTTATTAGAAGCCAAATGCAAAGCAAATTTAGCAACAACAAATTTCCACCTTAACAACACTGCTTGCCATGTCTATATGAAAATGTATAGTACATGAAAATGCATTGATTTCACTCCGAAAATATATCTGTTCAGAAAAGGTTTCTTATGGCCTGTGGAGGGATTAGAGTAAGCCATACAATGAAACTCGCGCATGCACAAAAACTTATGCATGCTTATACAAATGTTATACATATCCACATTCCACAAAACCTCCGTTCTATTGCGATGCAAACCGTAATCATTAATGGGCATTTATCTTTAAATTACTACAATTTCAGAGAGGCATTTTATTGTTTCATACCCTTTTTCCGAAGACTTTGGAAAGAGTTTTTTTTATATTATAATTATTTCGCTTTAAAGCTGCATGTGCAAGCGCAATTGCAATCCCAAGGAAATACGTAAGACAAGGAAATGGAAATATGCACAGCACCAAGGATCAATTATGCACTATAAAACGTAATTGTATCTAATAATGGATCTCTGGCAAATGTTGGCAATACTCTTGAGCCCATATGACTGCACGACAATGGCGGCAACAGTGCGTGTTGCAGTGCGCCAGCAAGTGTTTACCCTTTTCTTGTCGCGACTTTCCACCATACATGCTTACATACATATGTATGGTATGTACATGTGTTCAGTTTGGAACCTCAATCCACCAACGACGATATCAGTGTTATTGGCGCAATTACAAATGAATTTGAAGTGTTTACATGGTCGCATTCATGCATACAAATATTTTAATACATATATGTAAATTCGTAAGCGGATATGGCGCGGAGTCATGTGCAACACAATGCATATATATGTACAAATGGGGACTAAAAGTAGCTTTTATAAATATTGGCGCATAATTATAGACAATTTAAAAGCAGGTTTGAACGACTAATGCTTTGTTTTAAAATAAACACAATTTTAACTCTGTATTAGTTGACTACAAAGACGTTTTGTCTGTAAAGGTCATTTTAAGTTATGAGGGGAATATATATATATGTATACCTTTGGCCGAGCTCCTCCTCCTATTTGTGGCATGCGTCTTGATGTTGTTTCACAAATGCTGACCACGATGACCACAAAATTTTAAAGGTGCTTTTAGTTACACCTGAGCGTTTTGCCTACAGCAGCAATATTCTTAGTAGATCGTCCAAGTTTTGGTCCTCCTTTTCTATCCTCGACAGCACCACTTTCTTGAAATTTTTTCCCTAACCTTTGAATTCTCGACTCATTCGGATGAGTATTTGCACCAAAAAAATCACAAAGTTTACCATAAAAATTGAAAAATTTACAAATAAAATAAGAAAACGTAGCGTCTAGGAAGTATTCACTACACTAGTGACTAAACGTCACTCTTCAAAGGCCCTATATAAATAAATGAACTACTTTAAATCTGCATTCTGACTCTAAAATTTTAAAAGCAGATTTGAAATTGTGATAAGTGAAAAAAATTATTCTTAGTTATAGAGAAGTTAAAAAAAATGTTGAATGATTAAAATTGTGTTTTATAGTAACACCATTTCATTTTTAAAATGAAGAGAACGTTATTTGAAAATGTTAAAAAGAGATTCGAAGCTTTTTGCTCTCCATTTCTAAATGTAAATAAAACTCAGCTGATGCAGAGTGAATCTGGGTTATACCTATATCATTTACAATGCGTATGATTTCGTTCTTCAGCTCTGTAATCGTATCGGGTTTGTGGGCATAAACCATACTTCTACGTAGCCTCAGAGATAGATGTCCAATGGAGTTCGAACTCAAGACCTCGACGGCCATTTCAGGTCCTTGTTTCGGGAGATATTGCATACTGGAAGCTTCCATGACTCTTTGTAGGTGCATAATTTTTTTGCGAATAACAAGTAAATTGTCGGTAATCCAAATATAGCAGTTCCGCTTGTTAACGTATCTGAAATATGTTGACTGAAAAAATCACGCAATGTGTGAAATGCACTTCTTGGAGAACAACAATTTTCACAAAACGTTTGAACCACTCTGGCGCGTTATTCAACTGAGTATCTCTCCTTGACTAAGTTTGCCGAAGCATCAGCTTATACTTGAGAAAGTATCAAATTTACTTCAAGTTAGTTAATGAATTAAGTCTTTGATTCTTCGAGGAGGGTGTAATTAGTATCGGTATTAGAATTTTCTGTATTCTTCAACACAGTCACCTTTTAGAAAGATATATGTACTTCTCCCGACTCACTGGCAATCTTTTAACCCCTCCAAAAAATAGGATTTGTCGAACTCTTCAAAATACGCCTCTGTCTCGGCGATGCCTTCCTCGTTTGAACTAAATTGTTTTTTTGCGAGCCATTTCTTCGTGTTAGTGAACAAGAAAAAGTCGCAGGGAACCGGATAGGGTGAACACGAGAGGTGCGGCAGCAATTCATAACGCAATGCATGCAGTTTGGCGGCGACATCTCCGGATGCATGTGCTAGTGCGTTATCGTGGTGAAACGTCACCTTCTTCTCTTTACTTGAATTTTTATTGCAGGTTCTAGATTCGTCATAATAAAATCGAATGTATCTAAAGTCATTCTATAATACCGAGCAAGAAAATCGAAAGTTCATAGAAGGCTAAGTATGCTTAAACAAATGCTGTGCACTAAAACCATCGCACTCGCGCGAATCCGCTTAAGCTTACATTTGTTAAGTTCGCTGAGTTCGCTGCCACCCAAACCGTAGCCTTACACATTTTAGCCAAATGCTATTAAATGTACACTCTTCAGTCAAAGTGGTTAGATTCGAACACTTTTTTCTAATAGGACTTCAGAAATACTTCAAATTTGGTTAAAGTATTTTTTGATTTGGCTAAAGTATTTTCTTCTTTAATAAAAAATACTAGGTCTATTTCGTAGTTTATTATTTGTGTTTAACTTTTAGATAGCCATTTGCGGTTCGAGGTCAATTTTTGACAAAACCCAATACAGAAAAGTCAAACCCATTGTGTCGCCATGCTCTTTTCGGGCCCACTTAGGAATGCATCCATCCTTTTGGTTTAATATTAACAAAGTAAAAGTGTCAACCGCAACAGCAAATACACGCATACATACTCGCATACACATGTATTTCAGCAAATAATCGCAAGTATACACCACATACACTTTGACGGCATCTCAAGATTCTGCTGACCATTCCTTCATACGTTCATGCTACAACCGCACGTTCGCCGGCTAAACGAAGCGACAACATTCACTTGATTTATGGCTGTTTCACCACACTTACGCACTACTTACGAGTGTCGAAGTGTTGCTCCCAGCACGCTGCCGTTTTCACATATGCAGTGAGGTGGTGAGGTTGCAGCAGTGTGGCTGGTAGTGGCAGCATGCCCAAAGGAATGCTCCCGCTGCTAACCCTTGTGGCAAATTGCTGTCCCTTGGGAGGATTGCGGTGGAATAAATGTACAAGTACTGTTCAAATGCGGTTAAATGTTCTTTTCTACGAAAGGAAGCGAAGAGGTTTAAGCACTCACACCCACAAACTATTGGACGGATACATTTTAAGAGTATTTGGTAAGCTAAGTACCATTTACTTGTTTGTGGCATATTTGAGCAGATTGTTGACATTTACGAACATGTGCTAGTCTTGCGGGTGCACGAGAGTAAAGCGAACAGGAAACGGAACCGCTGTTGGAGTAATTTTTTACATTCCCCTGAACATTAGGCCGTCACACACACGTAAATTGGTCGCTCGAAATCACTGTAATGAATATAGATGTGAGTTTTGTTTGAAGGGTGTGGTTAATCGTTTGGTAATAAGTGCAACTAATCAAATAAAATCTAATATTATGGTAGCTAACAGTCAATTGAAATATGGATTATGATTTAACTCATATTGAATTTCTTTTTAAATTGAATGTAAGTAAGAATGAAGTTCGTAAATATCAAACAAACTATGAACTAAATACCTCAAATATTTTCCGGTGATGGGTGAGATTTAGCCCCGAGTTCTTCCAGTACGTGGAACCGGCTGCCATGGGAATGTCTTCCACCACCTTCCTAAATTGCCGATCGCTGAAAGTGGAGTCCTACTAGCAGCCATTGCAGACGAAGAGTTTCAGCTGCCTCGTAAAATCCGTGTAATTTTTTCAAAGGCGATTCATGTCGTCGCTTTATACATCTTTTAAATTTTTCAGAAGCCACTTCAGAAGCTTCATAATTTTTATATCTTTATTTGTATTTCTAAAACATTTTATGCTTTTTTTCTTTATTTATTAACACGTATCAAATTTAGTCTTAATAGTTTCAATGCACAAAAATAATAGAAAAAAGTAAGGAAGGATAAATTTCTTTCGGAACGATTTTTATGTACCCATGCACATTTTAGTAAAATTCTATAGACAATGACATTTATAGCTTTTAACAGCATACGGACGGACAGAAATTTAGCCTTAAGACATAAAGAGTAGGTGTGGCCAGGTAATTTTGACGGAAAAAGGAGGGAGACCCAGCCACATCTATAAATGTGATTGCAAAGCAGCTTGGTTTGTCGCAGTGGAAGGTGTGTCTGTAATGCAAGCGCAGTAGTAATTAATAAACATATCGATAGACTGCAAAATGTATGTAATGATGCTATAACAAGAATATAAAGCTGGCTGAATAACGCCAGCTGGGAACTAGCTGCCCAAAAAACAGAACTTGTGCTGATCAGTAGAAATAAGCAGAAAATAGCTGTCAATATCAGCTGGAGGTCACGATAGAGAATCCTAGAAATCTATAAAATATCTTGGCATGTATATTGATTCCAGACAAACACTCAGGAAATATCTTACAGCTCTTAGTGTGAAGGCGGCAAACGTTAACAACGCGTTTATGTGCATGCTATCGAACATATGAGGATCATAAGGCGCCAAGAGAAAAATTCCTTCCACTGTGACGGACTTTATAATAATATACGCCTTTCCAATCTGGGCTGGAGAAAAAAAAGTGTCATTTTAAAGACCGCATGCGCCTATAGAACGGTGTCGGACGATGCAATCTGCGTCATAGCTAGCAAAATGCCTATAAACATACGGGCAAAAGTACAGAAGAGGTTCTACTGCTCACCAGGTACCAAGACGACAGAGCAACTCAAACAAGTAGAACGTTCTACCCCGATAGCTGAATGGTAATAAAAATGGGACCAGTCATCAAAAGGCCGGTGGACGCATAAGTTTATCCAACGGATTAACGAGTGGACCTGTCGAAAACGCGGAGACGTTGATTTCTTCCTGACGCAGATATTAAGCGGACACGGATATTCCAAAAATATCTGCAACACCTTTACTTATTGCCTAAAATGATTGGACGAAGAGGTGACGGTCGAACATGTCGCCTTTTATTGCATCAGGCTTGCTAAGGAACGGTGAATCTAGCAAACCAAACTCGTATGATTCTAACGCCCAATAAATAATCTAGTCCCACAAATGCTTGGGTCGGATAAAATGTGGAAGGAGGTAAAAGCTTTTGCAACACGAATAATCGTGTCCGTTCGCTACATTGAATGGAGGCGAAGGAATGATGCTAGACGAACGCAGCAACAAGAACAACTGCCATATTAATAAACTTCAGCAAGACGAACAGTAGACGCCAATGGACACACTTAAGCAATTGAGAGTGCATCAATTTTTTTTTATTATATGTATATATGGTACATATAAGTATATAATTGGCGTGTGCACCCCTTTTTGGTGGTTGGCCGAGCTCCTCCTCCCATTTGTGGCGTGTGACTTGATGTTGTTCCACAAATGGATACCTACAGTTTAAATCCGACTCCAAGCGGCAGATATTTTTTATGAGGAGCTTTTCCATGGCAGAAATACACTCGGAAGTTTGCCATTGCCTGCCGAGGGGCAACCGCTATTACAAAAAAATTTTCTTCATTTTTGGTCTTTCGCCGGGACTCGAACCTAGCTCTCTGAATTCCGAATGGTAGTCACGCACCAACCGATTCGGCTACGGATTTTTTTATTAGTAAATATAATAATCAACGCGTGTCCGTGTTATACTACGTGAGGCAGGGCAAGTTCTGGGAGTTAAACAGACCAGTTTTATAAGAATGCTTTAGGATGAGCCGGAATCTCTTTGTCTCTTTATGTAACAAAGCCACGTCCATTGCAAAAACTGATCAACATATAGGAAAAATGCATCCTTTTAGACAAACATATCGCGATTGCTTTATATGCGCTTGGTTCCTCAGATGAAGACTGTATGATGAAGACGGAGTATCAAAAGGAATCGCTCGAAATATTTTACTGGACTTTTATTCAGCGGTCTGGGGTAAGCTTGCTTCTAAGTACAGGGTGGCTGATGAAAGCGCTACCAAAAAAAAATTGAATAACTTTTTTCTTTTTAAGTTATCTGTTCCATTTTTGTTTTAATTTTCAGATTGATCTTTAAAATTTATTAAAATGGATAACTGGGACACGCAAACAAGAATTTGGATAGTCCGCCGCTATCACGCACTGGAGTCCGTAGTTTTGGTACAGAGAGAGTACAGGCGGATGTTTGGCGGCGATCCCCCGAGCAGATGGACCATAATGAGACTGGTGAATAATTTTGCTGAGCAAGGAACAGTCGCAAGAAGGCCTTATCATCGAAACCCACCAGTTCGGACGGAGGAAACGATCGCTGCTGTAGCTGCAGCTATACAAAGCAATCCAAGGGTTTCAACAAGAAGCTTATCTGCTCAACTTGGTGTCAGCCGACAGTCTTTGCAAACAATAATGCACAAAGATTTAGACTTATTTCCCTACAAAATTCAAATGGTTAACAAACTGAATGCAGCAGACTTGCCGATTCGCTTGGAATTTTGCCAGAAGATCCTGCAAATGGTGGAAGAAGACCAAAACATGTTAAACTGCCTTTTCATGTCTGATGAGGCCCATTTCGATTTAAACGGCAATGTGAACAAACAAAATTGTCGAATATGGAGTACTTCTAACCCACAGATACTCCACGAGACGGAATTGCATCCTCTTCGCGTGACAGTGTGGCGTGTGGTTTCTTCACGCTGTATTGTCGGGCCTTATTTTTTTGAAGAAAATGGTCACACCGTTACGGTTACTGGAGACCGTTATTTGAAAATGCTAAAAGAATTTTTCTATCCAGAACTACGCCGAAAGAGAATTTCTTTCAACTCTGTGTGGTTTCAACAAGATGGGGCAACGTCTCACATAGCCCAGACTGTTATGACAGAGTTGCGACGAAAATTTCCCAATAAACTGATTTCAAGAAACTCCGAATTTCGTTGGCCCCCCAGGTCGCCTGACCTTACTGCACCTGACTTTTTCTTATGGGGTTTATGTAAACAAGAAGTTTATAAAACAAAGCCAATAAATTTGGATGAACTAAAACAATCCATTCGGGCAACAATTGCGGCTATTCCTGTCGCAACTCTCAAAGCAGCAATGAACAACTTTTTACTAAGATGCCGCACTTGTGTCAACGAGCACGGGGGGCATTTAAATTGAATTATTTTTAAAACTAGTTAAGCTACATTTAATAAAATTTAATGACCTTCAACTTGAAAAAAAAATTATTGAATTCCATACACTAAAAAAAAAGTTATTTGAGTTTCTTAATGTAGCAAAATTCATCAGCCACCCTGTTTTGCCCTGCAGATTTCTTACGCAAGAGAAAGTTTAAGTGTGTTAAGGGATTTGGGAAAATTTGGTTTCCACAATGTTTGGGTGCTGTCGGTAAGTGTGCATATTTCGACTAATGTTCAAAGATCTCAAATAAGTTTAATTAACTTCAGATGGACGCCATCTTGAAATCAGGGTTTTACTAATTCTCGCTGATCACAGATGTTTATATTGTATATAAGTTCGATGAAAATACTGACCTTAATTTTTCATAGGTTAGGGCACAACGGCTAGATGCGGTGAAACGGTTTTACCAACTACTTTAATTACCAACTCCCCAAGTCTACGAGAGTAGTAGAGAACACTTTCGGTCACTTGAATGCAAGGTTTAGCGCAGAAGACATAAGATAACCAATCGCTTCGTTTTTATGTTCCTTTTAAATTTGATTTATTTAATGTTCTTTTTAAATTAATTTTTATTATTAAATTAATTGAATCTAATTAAAGTACTAACAACAAATTTGTTCGACTAGTTTTAAATTAAAAGTTTTAGTTCAATTTATCAGCAAACTTAACATAAAAATAATTTATTTAACATATGTACACATTTTTTTAATTTTTCTAAATTAAATCTTTCAATACACACCAAGGATATGGTGCACTTTACTATAGTACTTCTCTTCTGTAAAATAAGAACACTATTGCTATTGAACAAAGTTACCTTAATTTATTAGATGAATGGTGAATCTTGACTTCTATTTCTCAGCTTCTCAGTACCAGTGCGATCGCTTTTTTCTGTAAAATGAATGCACAATTAATAATATCTACCAAAAATTTTATTACAATTATGTCTACAAACTATTAACATTCGTAAAAATAATTATCGATAACTCAGGGTTGTATTCAAAAAAGTATGGTTATAATCTAGGATTGTTTTATAATCTCAGATTTTCGGAATCTGATCCCCAATTAGGGATCTTGTACCTTTTAGTAAAAAGTATCATATCCGTTTTATCGGCGTTTATCCCAAAGCCTGTCTGAGTTGCCCATTGATACACTGTTGGTAGTGTATTATTTATTATGTCGCTCACGGTATCTAGGTATTTGCTTGTTACTACTATGGCTATGCCATCTGCATATGCTATTACTTTAGATGTCGTGCCTTCAAATTTCGTTAATAGCTCATTAGCTGCGAGTAACCAGAGAAGTGGCGATAGAAGGCCGCCTTGTGGCGTAACGTCACATGCTAGTTTAGTGAGTTTAATCCTTCGACAAAGTAGAGAATATAATTTTAAGTAATAAACTTTCTTCTTAGGGCTTTTACTCGGCTTTTCTGCGTTGGATCAGCTCTTACTTGTGTAATAGATTTTAAGTTGTTACAATACAGGTATATGGAGTGACCTTGACTCGTATTCTTGCTTCCTCGGGAGTACTACAAGACAATAGCATCAGGCCGTTGTTGTTTTTCCTTTTTCTTTGTGAAATTCCTACTTTACGGTATTTTGCGGCAGAGGATTTAAAGCTATTTTCGGTAATTAAAAGCCTTTTGGAGTCGCGACTTTCTTTAAATTTCTGTGGTAGTAGTTTTCATTTATGGCAGCAAAAGCGATTCCATTGCCTGGGTTAGTACGATCTGTAAAAAGGAAATTCCAGCCTACAAGGAAATAAAAATACCAGAAAAATGTCACACAAAGTATGAAATTATCGAAACAGGAGTGCATTGACCAACTTACTTCGACTTTTGACATAGAGCACCACACTTAGTTAATATGAAACGCTAGTACAACGAGTTCAAACGTGTCCGTCGGGCCTTGCAGGATGAATTTTGCGAAGGTCGTTTAAAAACGGTTGTTGTGCGTCAATTGGTAACGCAAAATCATGTGGCATATTGCAAGATAGAGATATCCTTGGGTATTTGTGAATGAAGACCGGTTGTGTTAACCGTTTCATGCTGCTGATGAGTTCATCAGATTGCTAATATAAAGGTCTTCTATATCAATAGACGTAACAATATACCTAAATCTTAGACCCGTGAGGGCAGGGAAGGTCAGGAGAAGGTATTGAGATGATTCGTCCTCCGTACAAGTGATGCAAAAAGAACTCGAAGTAATGCAGGGTCTCACAGCACATATACTTCGCGGACAGTGTCTTGTAAAGGCACCCACGAAATTTAAGATCTGACTTTTTGTCAACCTCAGAAGATCCCTCCTACTCCTCCAATTTACACGTGGCAAGAGAGTTTTCACGACTTTACAACTTTGTTTATTTGCCCAGTGCTTACTGAGTTGACGCGAAGCCTATACTTCCAGGAGCAGATCGCAGGTAGGTAAGGAAATCCCAAACCTCTGCTTTCGCGGAGAAACCAACTCACAAGTCCCTTGTCTAGCCAGCTGATCGACCTGACAGTTTCCTCTAATGTCGCTAGGACCAGATACCCAGACGAGCTTTATATCAAAGAATATGGATGCGATCGAAAGCGAATTCACGCATTCCCCGACCTATTTCGAGAGCACCATGAATAGGCGATTCAAAGCACGTCTATGACATCGTAACCGGTGACGAATCTTCCATCTATGCATACAAGTCGGAAACAAACCACCAATCGAGAGTACGGGTGTTCTAAGACAAGCTTAATCCAACACAAGTTGTTCACGGAAGAAGCGCACCAAAGAAAATTGTCGCCTATTTTTTTCCAGAAAATCTGCTAATGTCGCAAATGTACCACTAGATCAACTTAAAACAGTAAATTCTGAGTGGTACATAACCAACACAATCGGCTGGCAGAAGAGATTTTTTGAGTATTCAAAATATCAAATTAATGAGTCATCGGCCTTACAACCCTGATTTGGCACCTAATGATTCCTTTTCCATCAAAAAGTAAATGCGAAGTCAACGTTTTTCAACGCCTGAAGAAGCTGGGGAAGCCTTTAAGCACCTGGATTTTTTTAAGGTATCCATTTCTGAGTTTGGAAAATTGATTCAAGTGAATGCAGAAGTGCATTGACTTCCAATGAGAGTATTTGAAAAACAATAAAGCCATTTTCATTATTATTTTACTGTATTTTCATTATTAGGTGCAAAATATAAAAGCCAACCCTACTAGCATTCACATAACTTTCAGCCTTTTTTAGCGATATTTTTTTTGTGTGAGAGGTGAAGAGTTTGTGTTTTTGTACTTTTGCTATTTCAGAATGGAAAAATAAGTTTCAAAAGAGCTTAACAGACTATTTTATTGCCAAAAAGTATCGGTTGACTAAGTTTATATTCCCTTAGTGCAGCAAAAGCAACAGGCAATTGTTTGCCCTTAAAACGAAAAATGTTATATTATTTTTTGAGCGTATTCAAATTATTTGTAATTTACTTATAATTAATTCATTATTTTTTAATTTATTTGTATTTGTTTTTAATGAATATTTTAATTGAGAAATTTTGTATTTATTTACAATATTTTGTTTACAACCGATCCCAAAATTGATGATTGGTGCAAAAAACCGGTAATATCTGTGATACTTCTTAGTCGAATCGAATAAAAATATCAACTTAAAAATCAGTATTAGTACTCTAGTGTTAAGTAAATTTAAAATAATGCAAATCGAATTTAAAAACAAAAATATTTATATTTATATAATTTTATAAACATCGTAGAAAAAATTACACCCTTAAAAAAAATTCGCAATAAAAACTTTAATCCTTTACGTAACCATTTCATATTCAAAACGAATAATGGTACAATTTTACTGTTATATACCTTCCATAACATCCACCACGTATAAGTATTTAGGTACGATTTCACTCAAAAAAGTACTTTATTTCGAGATCTCTGTTCTATCAAAACAAATTTTCCAAAAATCTTCAAGCCATTATTTACCGCTATTTTATATTAACACTATTATGTACACTTATATACATACATATGTACGTATAAGCTATGTGAAGTTACTGGATGTTATTGTTGTCTGTTGCTATTTTTTATTTTCAACATTCCTTCAGTTACGAAAATAAATATATGCACTAGAAGAACAGCAAAGAGTATCTTACAATTCGCATTCAGTTTCCAGCCATTCTCTCAAATTATTTCGATGACAATATCAGTTGCGCATAGCAATAACAATAAATCCCAACTGCCATTGCGGCCGTGGTAATGAACAACCAAGCCGGCAGAGACAATTTAAATGAGGTTTGCTGTTAATTAAATTAAATATTCACATGCCGCTATCCTTTGCGAAGCGGAAGGGCGGCAAAACCACTTTCTTGAAGTCCACAACAAACTAGCCTGATATATTTCGCCGCGGAACATAACCACAGCAACTGAAATTAAACTTGTGAAGCACGAAAATAAAACTAAATGCCATTCCAACAAATAAACACACGCACGCGATATCAATAGGTACAATAAAGGCGAACAGAGACGATTAAGCGTGCAAATCAGAGTGTTTTCTAATTAGATTGAATCTATAATTTTCTTGGCTAATCGCGGAAAGCACCCGCTGTACAAAGCAATAGTAACGGCTCGGCACTGGTGCATTTGACTGTGAATTTTGAATTTGTGGTTGAGCAGGGATTTACAATTAGATTCGCTCGGAAACAAGTGGCAAGTACGAGTATTATGCCGAATGGAGGCCATTCAAACGATGAGAAGATGTTGAAGAGAACTACATTGAATAATTTCGCTTACCGGTGTTTTTAATTGAAATGAAAATAGAGCTAATGAAATTTAAGTTAATTAATATCGCTATTGAAAGCAGCGACCATAATGGGGGGACTTATTTATGAAGTCGATTCGCAATGTATCCTTGCGTGTTTTAAATAAGAACCATTCAGTTGATATACATAGCAGCAGTATATGTAGAACGAGTATGCAATGTTTGTTAACCGAAATTTAGTTTCAAGTAGAAAAAACTGTTACGTTATATAACTTAGTGTTATGGAACCGTTATTATTTCATAATAAAATATGTACAATCAGTTCAATAGAAAATAAAAGATAATTAATTTACATTCTGTCCATTAGAAGCGTCAGCGCCATAAATTTTAAACTATTTTCCCAATTCGATTTTAACAAACTGTATTGAATGGGTTTGAAATTAGGGTTTTCCAAACAGAGTTGTTATTTTGATATTCAAAGAAAAATGTTATTTTTTAATATAAATGATCGGATGTTTATTTCATTATGAAGAGGAAGGTATGCCGTTAATAGTGGAAAATAACATCAGGCAAATGACTACCACGATTACGCTTACAGGACAATATGCTTTCCATGAAATTTTCAATAACCGAATTGCAAAGTGGCTGCCCTATGTCCTCGATTGTCTCACGAATTCCATCTTTGAGGTCTTGAATCGACCCTGGGCTGTTAGCGTAGACCTTCTCTTTCACGTGGTCCCAAAGAAAAAAGTCACAAGATGTTAAATCACAAGATCTCTATGGCCAATTGTGACCACCTCTTCGAGAGATAACGCAGTCCGGAAACTTTTCCCGTAATCAATGGTTCCGTTGCTTGTGTGGCACGTACCGCCGTCTTGTTGAAAATAAACATTGTCCAGATCAATACCATCCAATTCCGGCCATAAAAAATCGTTAATCATCTCTCGATAGCGCAATCCATTCACCAATAACACCTGCTATTGGGAAACCCTATATTTATTATAGGGTAGCCGTAGCCGAATGGGTTGGTGCGTGATTACCATTCGGAATTCACAGAGAGGTCGTTGGTTCGAATCTCGGCGAAAGCAAAATTAATAAAAACATTTTTCTAATAGCGGTCGCCCCTCGGCAGGCAATGGCAAACCTCCGAGTGTATTTCTGCCATGAAAAAGCTCCTCATAAAAATATCTGCCGTTCGGAGTCGGCTTGAAACTGTAGGTCCCTCCATTTGTGGAACAACATCAAGACGCACACCACAAATAGGACGAGGAGCTGGGCCAAACACCTAACAGAAGTGTACGCGCCAATTATTTATTTTTTTTTTAAATATTTTCTATAAAATTTATAGTCACCACCATTAACCATAATGGTTTCACATATTCGATTCATACTTTGTGTTAAGTTGAAGAGACAATTTTCTACAAATCACCCGGATTTGTCGTGATAAATGTTTGATCGTCCATACATGTTTTCAAATTGACGGTAAACGCAAATAAACGGACGAATCCATTTTCGGAGAAGCAGTTGAAGTTGTCGATTATCAGCAGTGAACAGGACCGACCTTTGCAATTATTCGCCCAAAATCATCCGAGACTATTACATTTGCCCAATTCTGTACTGAATTTTCTTAGCTCTGTACGGAAACGTCCTCAAATCGTGTATTTGGATAAATTAACAACACTTTTCCTTAAAACTGCTTTAGCTTCGCGTAACGATAAGCTCGGCTTGGTTTGGACAGGTACTATATTTTTTTGGCGTTGTCCGGAGAAGTTGTTAACGTTTTTAGCCTCGGCATAACGTTGTGCCCCTTTATTTATGAACGTCTTCGAGGGCGTGTACATAGAAACACTGCTTCAAATCATTATTTATGGTAGGGGTACATTTTCCCACTTTTACCTTACTGTTACATATTCTAAAATGCGGCAGAGCTTTAAAAATTCCTCTTTTAACAATAAATATTGCGTGCAAATTGGAAAAAATCGGCAAAGTAGTTTTAGTATCTATAGGTAACATACCAAGAAATAAACATATTTGCTAATATGTAAACAATAGAGTTATCAATCCCGGGGTCCCGCAAAAAATCCCGGGATTCTCGGGTTTTTTATTATTTCTTGCTAAGCGTATGAAATGAATGCAGAAAAATTCCTTTTTATAGCAAAAACGCAACACTCGTGTTGTCTCCAAGATTGAGAATGAACGCCAATCTTCTTCGGGTATGCAAATAAATAATAAAATTAAGTTCTGACTTTATCAAACAAGTATCAAGTTCAAACCATTTACATAGATTTTGTCTCCCACAGAACGAAGTTAGAAGACACCTTTTCTGATCGGTTACAATTTTAATAGCTCGCGACTAAATGTGATGTGTAAGATGTGATCAAGTTTTTCATACAAAAGGTTTGCACACACACTTGATAATGCACCTTACTTTTTCCTTACGTGTTACGAAAGCAGAATAAAAAGCAGAAGCTATCCTTTGCAAGTAGCCAGATTAACACTTTATTTTGAAAGTACAAAGACGAAAGCGTTGAATCAGTCATGGTCAGGATGACGCAGTGGGCACTTTAAATTTTCATTTTTTGTAAAATTTTAAGGCCTCCGAGTTGTAAAGATATAAAGAGGTCTTGAATTTCCAAAATCCTGAAAAGCTATCCTACTCAAATTCTTTGTTACTAAGAAATTTAATAAAGTATATTTAAAACCCATTTATTTATTATTTAATATTTGGTAGTGGAGCTTCTTAAATTATATTGATGCAATTTTTTTTGAGCTAAGTTATTGCAAAATAATGAATATTTAAATTGTTAATAACGATATCCCGAAAAGAAAAAAATTGAAATTACACCCGATTCGTTTTTTACACAGGTTTTTTATAAACAATTTTGAAAAAACACGAATCATCAAATTTTGGTTCTTGCACGACCGAATCTAAAAAAAAATATAATTAAACTAAGCGTAATTCCTAATAGAAAATCTTATTAAGTTAATATTTGCCTTGTAAAAATATATATATACGAGGTGTGTTCAAAAAGTATTGCGAATTTTGGTTTTTTTCAAAAATTATTTATTTATTCATTAAAATCTTTAGTTGTCCCTTTCAAAGTAATCCCCATGAGATATTATGCACTTGTGCGAACGTTTTCTCCAATCTTCGAAGCACTTCAAAAAATCATTTTTTTTATTTTGTTCAGCTCCCCCTTCGACGCCGTCTTTATCTCGTCAATCGTAGCGTAGCGTCGTTCTTTCATGGGTCTCTTTAGTTTCGGAACAAGAAAAAGTCATAGGGGGCCAGATTTGAGGAATACGATGGCTGTGCCATCATTAGTGTGTTGTTTTTGGCCAATAAGTCGTGCACAAGCACCAATGTGTGAGCAGGGGCGTTATCGTGATGCAAGAGCCACTTTTTGTTCTTCCACAAATCCGGGCGTTTCTGGCGGATTGCTTCGCGCAAATTGCGCATAACTTGCAGGTAATATTCCTTATTGATGGTTTTAACCTGTGGCAAGAACTGCTGAAGCACAACGCCCCTGCAATCGAAGAAAACGGTAAGCAAAACTTTTACATTCGACTGAACTTAGCGTGCTTTTATCGGTCTTGGTTCGAGCGGCAGATTCCATTGAGAGAATTGAGCTTTGGTTTCCACGTTATAACCATAAACCCACGATTCGTCACCAGTTATGACCCTCTCGATTAAATCTGGGTCGCCGCGGACAGAGTCCAACATCTCATCAGCAATGTTCATGCGATGCTGCTTTTGGTCGAAATTGAGCGGTTTTGGTGCGAATTTTGCGGCGACCCGTCTCATGCACAAATAATTAAAAAAAAACGAATGGCACGAGCCAAGGTCCTCAGCAACTTCTCTAACGGGGATTCGACGATTGACCAATACCATTTTCTTCACTTCATCAATTTTTTCATCTGTTGTTGAAGTGCTCGGGCGTCCGGCACGCTTTTCGTCGTTCACATCTTCTCGGCCTTCTTTTTGAATAGGTAAAAATCGAAGACGAGCCGATACACGTGCAAGTAAAGCAGCTGTCAACAATTAACTGAACATTCAAAATGGCCGAACTCGTCGGCATGAGTGAGAGACATGAGAACCAGCATATCGCCACAAAAAACTCGAAATTCGAATATATGTAACCTGCGAAAATTCAAAATTCGCGATACTTTTTGAACACACCTCGTATTCCTTGAAATGATGCAATAAGTACTTTTTGATTGTTAGTTACGAAAATCGTGGGGCCGCCGAAGCCGAATGGGTTGGTGTGTGACTACCATTCGGAATTCAGAATACGTAGGTTCGAATCTCGGTGAAACACCGAAATGAAGAAAAAGTTGTTCCTAATAGTGGTTGTCCCTCGGCAGGCAGTGACACACCTCCGAGTGTATTTCTGCTATGCAAAAGCTCCTCATAAAAAAATATTTACCATTCGGAGTCGGCTTAAAACTGCAGGTCCTTCCATTTGTGAAATAGCCACAAGACGCACGCCACAAATAGGAGAAGGAGCTCGGCCAAACACCCAAAAAGCGTGTAAGTGGCAATTATACTTAGTCTTGCCATATGGCGAGAACAAATTCGCAGAAAAAAGTTCTTTTTTTTTTTTGCTTTTGTTCGTATGCATTGTCTACTCATAAATTATACTCAGTTTTGTGGCAAATTTCGCTTGTTAACAAAGAAGTGGGGAACTAGGGAAAATCCCATTGCAGTGATAGCATTTCATAAGTGTGGCAATATTGCAAGTGTGATTTAAGAATTGCTGAAAAAACTTAATATTTCGATCTCCGCACGATCAATCGTTTTTTCAAACGTTTAAAGTGACAGACAGAAAAAGAAGTGGTCGACCTCGCGCTGTTCGAACCAGTGCCGCCATAAAAGCCGTTCGAGAAAGAATTCGCAGAAATCCCCTTAAAAAGCAGAAAATTTAAGCATATCTAGGGAATTGAACGTATTGACCAGATCCATGTCAAGACTATGGTAAGCCTTCCGTCGCTCAACGGGTCATCTTTTGACAACGCGCTTTAAGAAAATTAGACTCGACAGATGAAAACAGCTTCTTCGGTGGCACGCGGTCAACGCTCCTGAAAATATTATTTTCACAGATGAGAAAATTTTCACAATTGAAGAAGTTTTTAATAAACAAAACGATAAAATCTACGATACAACTTCTAAAGACGCAAAAAAATTTGTTCCAAGGGTTCAGCGTGGCCACCATCCAGTTTTCGTTAATCCCGGGGAGAATGTCTTAGAAGGTGTGGTGAAACAGTTGAGGAGCACTCTTTTCAATGGAGAGCATTGGATCTTCCAGCAAGATTCCGTTCCAGTCCACAAGGCAAAAACCACCCAGCAGTGGCTAAAAAACAATATTCCTGGGTTCATAGCCGCGGAAGATTGGTCGTCTGGAAGTCCAGATCTGAATGTATTGGATTATAGTTTGTGATCGTAATTGGGGAACATGTCCTGTCGAAGACTTCACAGGAATTTGGAGAGTTTCAAACAGTCTTTGGTTCGAGCAGCGACGTCAATATCCATGAAAACCGTGCGTGCTGCAATAACTGTATGATCTAATCGTTCGAAGACTTGTGTAAACGCAAATGCGTTTCATTTAAAATGAAAATAATTTTTTTTTTTTCAATATTTACATGATTAAATAAAACTAACTTTATTAAAAAACTGATTGTAATTTCATATCGACTTAACTTGTAACAGAACTTATGGCTTGACTAAGTAAGTATGTATATATACATATGTATGTATATACATATACATATATACAGTTGCGAAACTGATTTTTATTCCCTATTCCTTTTGTTTCCTTCAATTTGAACTTTTATATGTTGTATATATTTATGGATAACATTTTAGCTTTAAACAAATTTAAATTTTTTTGTGGTCCATCAAGGACCAGTGTTTATCGATGGTGTGGTGAATTCAATCGTGAAGGTCGTCCAAAATCAGTTGTTGTTCCGAAAACCATTGATGCTGTGCACGAACTGATATTGCAAGATCGTCATGTGACCTATTGTGAGATTGAGAAAATCTTGGGCATTAGTGGGACCAGCATACATTCAATATTGCATAAACATTTGACTGTCAAAAAAATTTGTTCGCGTTGGATCCCACACAATTTGTCAATCGCTCAAAAAAAGGCTCGTGTCAATTGGTCGAAGGAAATGCTCAAAAAATACGATCGCGGGGCTTCGAAACACGTCTATGACATCGTGACAGGTGATGAATCATGGATTTATGCGTATGAGCCCGAAAGTAAACAGCAGTCGACTGTATGGGTGTTTCAAGATGAGCCAAATCCAACAAAAGTTGTTCGCGCACGAAGCACTTCCAAGCAAATGGTCACCTGTTTTTTCGGAAAAACTGGACATGTCGCAACCGTACCACTAGAACAACGCAGAGCAGTAAATTTGTTTGCCAGTTGTCTTCCAAGAAATTAGGAAAACCAATCGCCAAAGACGGATCACTTTTCACGAGGACAATGCGAGCTCTCACACATCGGCTCAAACAACTGCATTTTTGAGAACCCAAAACATCGAATTAATAGGTCATCCGCCGTATAGTCCTGACTTGGCACCGAATGACTTCTTTTTATTCCCGTACGTAAAAAACAAACTGAGAGGTCAACGTTTTTCGACACCTGAAGAAGCGGTTGCGGCATTCAGAATGCATGTTTTGGAGGTACCTCATTCAGAGTGGCAAAAGTGCTTCGACAATTGGTTCAAACGCATGCAAAAGTGTATAGATCTTCATGGAGAATATTTTGAAAAACAATAAAGTGATTTTCGATGATTAAAATTTGTTTTTGTTCTCTAATCCCGACATATAAAAGGCACCCCTCGTATGAGTCAGAAAATATGTTTAAATCATTTTATCTCATTGAATCACGACAGGAATATACTCGGAGGTTACTATTGCCTGCTGAGGGCGACCGCTATTAAAAAAGAAAATTCATTCATTTTGTGTCTTACAGTGGCTTCGTAATTCGTACACACATACACGGCCACAAAAACATTCGGCCGCCCAAAAAGCTGTTCGCAACGAAAGTATGAGCAAAAATTAATAGGGAGAGACCATGAAGAAAGAGCTTAATTTAGCCAAGCATAGGTTTTATAGAGCTTCATTTATGTCTAAGCTATAACAATAACTTACTTTTGTTAAAACAAAATTAAAAAACACAACAATAATAAAAAAAAATTCATTTAAAATATGTTTAACGCCTAGTTTGTCCATGCATTTCATGGACAGTGAGGAGAAAGGTTTACTACTAAACGTGAGAAATGCTTTCCTTTTCACTAACCTTTATCCTTAATTTCAGATCTCCACAAAATATCCTGCGCTAATTAACAAATAAATAAAAAAATTCGGGAAAATTGTATTTTATTTCTGTATGTAGTGTTTTTATCGCGATAGAATTTTTGTATGTTCCTACTTAAAAAAAATGCATCGGTATTCCAGTCTCAGTTGATCTCTTAACACTGATCTATGTAGGTATATATTACATTGGGGAACGGCAGGAACCAAATTTATTTCGCTTCGATTAGCGTTTACCAAGTATCCATCCGTCTGCGTTTTCGGTAAGCACCATTCGAATTCTTCGTGTCTAATTGGGAATGGCAACGCCTGAACTATTTCACCGTACCGCGAACTTCTCTCTTCGATATTTCATACCGGTGTCAAAGCCGGTCGCTGTAGCCGAATGGGTTGGTGTGTAACTTTCATTCGGAAGTGCGCAAGTGCCCATATCCGTGCATGAAGCCCCAAATGAAAGTTTTTTCTAATAGCGGTGCCTCTCTGCAGGCAATGGCAAACCTCCGAGTGTATTTCTGTCATGATTAAGCTCCTCATAGAAAATATCTGCCGTTCAAAGTCGCGTTGAAACTGTAAGTCCCCCATATCTAGAAATGGTGGCTTTGGTATTGTAGCTGACCAAATTTGATTACTGCACTAGGTTCTTCTATTTCTTAACACTGCCAGATTAACCAAGAGACGCGACTAATATGATTCAAAGCCCGGCAGCTTGCACAAAAAACAGTGCAGGCCAGGAGAACTGTAAAATGTGTATGCCGTTAACATACCTAAAACGTTAACAAACTTATCACTCTGTCCACTTATACATAAACTTGTTTACATAAACTTTATTTTGAAGATCTTACAGATCTTGTATGCAGTTAAGAGGTTGGAACCAAAGAAGATTTATTAAAAATTGATTTTCTAATCAGGACAATTTCTTTGGGTAAACATTTTTAGAATTGCTGGAAAAAACGTTACTTTGGCAAAAAGAAAAGGATTGAGTAGAGGTCATTTTGATTTTTTCTCGAACTTCAACCAACGTAGTTTATGTCAAATTGAAAAGTTTAGCCTTTATTAATAACTTCTTTTTTATTTCAGTTCCTCCAAACTTGAGATATCGACAGAGTATTTGATGCCAGTATTATTTTTTTACACATTCGATCAATAAAATTTTAATATGAAAGAAAGTTTTTGAGAAAAAGGTGAAAACTTTGGGATTATCCAAGGCGCATTCATTAAAGTGATGGCGTTTGACCAACAACAACGTTTTGTATATAGAAATGTTGCGTGAAAAGAAAGTAGAAAAAAAAACAAAAGGACGAACTATGTTGCACAGCCGGCATGAAGTTGGAGCTAGAAGCATACGATGATGGTATTGTTTTTCGTAATTTCATTATAAGCTAGGATCCGGATGTACAGGGCGAAAGAAAAAAGCAAATCAGCAGGTCCACCGCCTTTTATAGATTCGCCTTGGAACCACCCATTAAATTGTTTTGCGTGCTATAAATCCTCTAAACTCAGTCGTTGGATGAAATTAGTGATTAATTTGATTAGTCTTTGCCTCATTTTAGTCCTTGGCCTACTATTTGAATTAGTAAATGGTAAAGACCATATGGCAAGGTTTGCCATTTCATCTGCCAGCTTATTCACCAAAAACTCGAGGCTCTAGAAACCCTTTTTCATATAGCATGTCAGCCTGCAAACTAATATACTTTAATTGAAATAACAGTTACTTGTTTTTTCGTAGCATGGAAGGTGAGCGTTGTTAGGCATTTATATATACATACATATGTACATCCGTACGTACTTCCTTGTTTATCACAATCGAATACTATATGAAGAACTAGTTTGGCGCTCAGATACGACAATATGCAATTTATGTGTTTTGCCCAACTTTATTCATTTCCCCCTTTCGAACTTTTAAATGTGTCAATTTATTATTTCAAAACTTTGAAAGTTCTATGAAAACTTTTGTTTTGATTTCTCACCGACTTGAAATCGAACTTTTATTTAAAATAAACTGCTGCTTTTATTTTTTCGCACTAAAAGTGTATGGAAAGGAAAAAATAACAAAAATAACGTGAAGTAAACTGCAGCACACAGCAATAAAAAGTAATATGGCCAAAACTAAGAGTCCAACAAAAACCATTGCCACCAAGATTGACAGTGAGATAGGCAACACAGGCAGTCGTCGGACGACTGCGATGGAACTAAAAAAAGTCAAAGAAAACTGAAAAGCGAGCAAAGGAATGTGAATAAAGCGAAATGTCAAAAATGCCCGCGAAATATGGAAAAACTTAGTTACAACAAAAATATCACTGAAAAAAGCCGCGAGAGTGTAAAAAACTGAAATCACAAAAAAAGTAAACGTAAAAAATTGCGAATGAAAAACGAAAATGAGTAAACGGGAATGCCAGCACATTAAATCAACATGTACAACGCTCGATAGCAACGGTATCGCCACAAAGCGACATGAATTGTGCGACAAGGCCACAAAATTAGAAAACTTAAGCGAAGAACTACATTGCGAACGTGGCGCACAGCCAATCCGAAGAGCGGAGAGTTTTCGGCGCTTACTTGCTGCAACACGGATTGCTTAGCAGCGGCGCTGTTTGATGTGAATGAAGGCAGTAAACTCCACCCCTATTATGAATGCGAGCATGGCGGCAGTGCGCATGTCCGGCAGTAAGTGTTTGCTTCGGTGGATACAAAGATGATGGATGGCAGCTGCCATACAAAAGCCACTCCCCTCAACGGCATTTCATGTATGTTGTTTGTTGCTGTAAGTCTCTTTGGCTGGTAGGCCAAACTGAATGCAGCGAATATGAAGTGGCGCTTAGTGCGTCCGGTGCGATTGGATAGAATAGAGGTCGATTGTATGTAAGCAACCATTTGCGGGAAAGTTTTGTGATATCGGCGCGGCGATCGTGAAAAAGCTTTCGTAGATTCGATTTATACGGAAACAATGCGAATGCATATTTTAATAAAGAAATATAAAATTGTACAATTTAAAAAATAAAATTACAAATTCATGTACACAAATTACTTTCCAGTGGATGTGAATTGCAATATTAAAAAATGTAAGAAATCAAAACAACCATATATGCATAAAGCATTCGATACAATAAAGTGTAAATGCAACAATAAATATTTTTTATAAATATGTAAATACAAATCTGTTAGAAAGCAGTGCAAGGAGTTCGGTGGAGTAAATAAATAAAAAATAAATAAATAATAAAATGAAAATAAATCGACTATGTCAAGTTGCTTGGTTGGTTTGCAAACATACATATTTATGTATGTATATGAAACGAATCTATGTTTTCATTTAATGCAAGCATTTCGGATAGGTCATAGATGGGCGCATGAAAAACATCATAATTTTATACGCCCACTTATTATAAAAATACTTTCATAAATTACTTTTGTGATATATAAAACTTTGAATTTTCAATCTCAAATCAACAAAAACTTGTATAGAAATTGTAATCTGGGCTGAAATTCTCTGTATACCTATAATCTAAACTCTTACATTACTCTTTATTTAAATAAAGAAAAAACGAAATTAGGTAATGGCATTTCAAACAATTAGTTCTTGGGTGATTGGCTGTTAAACGCGCCATTAATTAGAACTTATTACATTATATTCTAAAATTAAAATTCTTATTCAAAAAGCTCCGAAATCTATTCATCATAATGCATCCAAAACTAGGAAACAGGGCCGTCAACAGAAAATACGGGCAATGGGAAAAACATGTGGGCTCTTTCCAAAATATTTTTTCGTGTTTATATGCGTACGTTTTTCCAAAATACACTCGACATAGACATTTAATGGTTCCACTAGTAATCGCACCTTTGCTCTCTTAACTTCTCTGATATTATTTTTCAGTCAGTAATAGGTGTAACATTAAAAATAGCAACTAAATATTCGATTCAAAAATTTATTCAGACCTTCGAAATCAGACTTCCTGGCCAATTCTGATGCTAAGCACAGTGCACGGAGTGATGAGTGCGATCGATGTAAATTTTTAATTCTTGCTATAAGTAATACCAGTACGTTCGCGGCTCTCTTCGAGAACTCCGGGACCGGGAGAAATGTCGCCATCCCTTCTCCTCACGCCTGCATCGAAAACCTGATTGTGCTGTTTTTGTTAGTTTGACATATTACTGAATTGTGGTTTAATAATTGTTTAAATAAAACTAGCTTCGCTTTCGTCATCTTAAGATGATATTCATATTCAACATGGACTTGTTATGGGTCGACATTTCTCCAACTTCACCTATATACATTTGTACATACCTACATATGTACATGTTTCTGCTTGCAAGCGAAAAACTTAATCGTGACACCCTTTACTCTTTTTGTATAGTAATTTGAAATATGATAACGTAATATAAAGAAAAAAGAAAGTGTGTGGTAGTTCACGGAACCCGCACGATTGAAGTGAAACTTCTTTTATCAACAAATCAATAATTTAACTATTATTTCAATATAATGCATGCAGAAGTCATGGAAAGCATGGAATGGAATTTTATTAAACATAATTATTTATTTATTTTAATATAAAAAGAAATGAATTTATTGTACTCAATTACATTTGGTTCTCGGCATTGTCATTATCATTATTGGATTCGTTTTCCAAAAATGAAACAAGGGCTTTATGGTAACTGAAATACGTAAAAAATGATCTACATTCTAATCTATCAAGGTATCGATGAAATACTGCATCAATGGTAGTTCCGCATCTTGTTGTTGGTACTACAAATTATCACTTATCGTACAACCGGAGGATTCACTGTCACGGTGTTCAACAGTAGCTCTTAATTTTTTACGCTCCAAATACTCACGTTGCCGTTCAGCACCTGTTTTCGGTTTCCGTTTTTGTTGATTTGATGCCATATTTAACAGAAATCAATCAACAAAACAAAATATGTTTGTAAGATTTGCTCAAAACTACACACACACTCTATGACGCGTCTCGCGTTACTAATAATATTGTGTTTGGGATAACTGTCAACTGTTTCCACCGAAATGCGTTCGCAAAGTGTATGGTCTTTGGTATGGTAAACAGATTTATGATACATTATTTTGCGGCGACAGCACAGCGCGATAGCCCAGCGGCTAGCAATGTGGGCTTCCGATCCGAAATCCTTGGTTCGAATCACAAGAAATTTTTTTTTTTTTTTTTTTTTATACATTTATTTCATTTTGTTTTATGATATGTTTATGAGCAGATTTTTTTCATGGCAGAAATACACTCGGAGGTTTGCCATTGCCTGCCGAGGGGCGACCGCTATTAGAAAAATGTTTTCATTAATTTTGCTTTCACCGAGATTCGAACCAACGACCTCTCTGTGAATTCCGAATGGTGATCACGCACCAACCCACTCGGCTACGGCGGCCGTCAATAAAATGTCATATTTACAAATTACATTCGATAAGAATGCAATAATAAACGACCGCATTACATTCACGACGACACGCCACGCCAGTCTTTTAACAGATGGCGCTGGCATAGCGGAGTTTTACGTAGTTTAGCGTAGTTTTACTCCTCACAGCGTTTCATCCACGCCACGCTTTTAACAGATGGCGCTGGCGTAGCGTCACATATCGATGAAACGCTATGGTTTTACTCCTCACAGCGTTTCATCCTTCGAGACAAAAGAAGTTTCACTTCAAAACTATAATATTGTCATTGTAGATGCAACTTTCCAAATTAAATTTTCAAATGTTTTTTTTTCGGTGCTCGGTACCGCTAGCCTATGCGAAGCCTCTAGACAGCTAATAGTAATCCGGTCCTGCTCGATTGCACGGGCAGCGACGAAGTGCGATGGTAACAAGTATTTACCATACAGCCAAATTTGCAGTAAATTTGAGGTCAAGTAAAAGTTAGTACCACTGAGAGAAGTTCACGTAATTCAGGCAGCATAAAATTTCTTCATTGCCACAATCTCGATTTAAAACTCGGTTAATTTTGCATCGGGAGCTAACTTATTTTTTGGGATAGTTGTAGTCACAATTGAGGAAAATCATACATGTATATATGCATGTACATATGTAACTAGGACATACGTATAATTCCCCCTATTATTTTGTTTTCTTGCGGTCAGATATACATATGAGAAGCCATATCTCTTCCATTAAATTGGAGCTTATTAATGGCGCATCTGGCCAATTAAATTTACCAAAGCTGTATATGTATGTAATTAGATATTGCGTGAAAAATAATGAAAAAATATACACAATAAAAATTGATTGACAAATCGCGCTTTTCGAAATATTTCGAAAAATAAAAGTAATGTTTAAATATTTAGTCCATCAATGAATACAAAAATAAGAGGCATGTATGTTCATAAATACTTGAACACCAATCGTGATCAAGGTGATTTCATTTAAGGCGATGGCGTTAGACCAACAACAATATTTTGTACATTGGAATGTCACGACAGAGGAAAATAAAAAACTAAAAGAAAAGGACGAACCGCGTTGAACAGCCGCCATTCATTTAAAGCCAGAAGCATAGGACGATAGTGTGAACGGTTTTTCGTTATTTGATTTTGTACTGGCATCCTAATGTACACGACAAAAAAAAGAAAAACAATTCAGCCGATCTACTATATATGTATATATACATATATAATTGGCGCGTACCCCTTTGGTACTGTTATCACTTTTAGTAGATTCGCGTTGATCGCGATATTATTGTATATTTTGCTCTTTATGTGAAAAAGTAAATATGCAGGTGGGAAGATATAATAAAAACGCATTTTGATCAAAATGAAAGGCCCAGGAAAAGCAGCGGAGACTTCCTTCTGCAATATCACTTTGTATGAAATTCGCCTTTGCCAATTGGAAAAAAAACTACACAAACGTAAACAAAGTCCACTGCGTACAATCAACGCGAACACTCCATACAACATACAAACATTTGAAACTCTCCAAAATACAAACAACAACGCCGACCACAAGAACTTGAATGACAAAAACAAATGAAACAATAACCAACGGCCACGAATAACAAAATATCATCCACCATTGTCGTCTTTACCACTCGAACCGGTTTGTATCGATACACTTGTGCATGAGAGTTCTCTGTTTCTTGGGAATGTAATCGCAAATGTGTTTGTGTGCTTTCCTTAAATAGGAGAGAAAGAGAAAGCAAGGGATAGTCCAGTTGAATTGGAGAGGGAGCGGAACAGCAACAAACAATTGGCCGTGCAGCGTTTGTCCAAGGATTACAAACAAAATCGAATTGCATTTTCTAAATTCCCAGCAGGAAAAGTGACTGTCACCAAATTGGTGCGTTTTTGCATCTATCACTACATTTCCTAAGATTCCTGTATAATGAGAGCAACCGCATATATTTTGAGATATACAAATTGTCAGCAGGGCGCATCCCATTTTTTGATAGTTCTGAAGTTTTTCAAAACGTAGAGAAAAGTTTATACTCTAGGTACAGTTTATGTGTTTGAAAAATAAACTATTTCACTTTAAAAACAAAAATGAAAAAGCGGTATTAATTGTGAATTTCAATGGCCTTTTTTAAATATTACAAAAACATTTTTTTTTTTAATTAGGAGTGATGCAATCAAAAACTGTGTTGTGTGGAAAAATGTACATATGCATGTGTACATAATGACAGTTGAGGTAGCTGAATGCGTTGGTTTTTTTAATTTTTTTTTTTGGTAGGGTTCGAGTACAAAATTATGGAAAATGTTTTCGGCCATACATTTCTGCTATGAAAAAAAATCACCTAATAAGAAGCCATCTGCCGTTCGGGAGCGGCATACAACTTTAGGTCGCTCTATTTATGGAACAACATCAAGCCCCACTCAACAAACAATATACATATACGGCAAAATTGCCGTATTTACGCCACTGAAAATCCTCACGAAATTCAAGAGGTACCTCTTTACGACGAAAAAGTCACTGTTTGGTGCGGCGTTAGTGCGAAAACGATTATTGGGCCGTTTTTCTTCGAAAATGAAGATGGTTAAGCTGTTACCGTCAATCAGGAGCGTTATCGCGATATGATAACCACTTTTGTGATGCCAATTATTCGTCGAAAGCGTATGAGGCAGTTCTGGTTTCAACAAGACGGCGCTCTACCACACACAGCTTGCACCACAATCGATTTTTTGAAGAAATTGTTTCCTCTTCGTTTGATGTCGAAAAATGGCGATTTTGACTGGCCACCGCGTTCGCCCGATTTAACGCTACCTGACTTCTTCTTTTGGGGATATTTAAAATCAAAGGTTTATATTAATAAGACAAAGACCATAGAAGAGCTCAAGAACAACATCCGTGAGGAAATAGCCGCTATTCCAGCCGAAATGTTAGCTAAAACTATGGAAAATGCTTCAAAACAGGCACAATACGCCGTACAGGCTCAAGGCGGCCATTTGAGAGATATCATATTCAAAAAGTAATGCCAACAAATCTACTTGAACCAAATAAAATGATTATTATCGGCAACATCAAAAAAATTGTGTTTTTCTTTGATTATAAAAACGCACATGGGTCCGTCGAATATGGGCAACCTAGTATAATATAATTGGCGCGTACACCCTTTTTGGGGTTTGACCAAGCTCCTCCTCCTATTTGTGGTGTGCGTCTTGATGTTGTTCCACAAATGGAGGGACCTACAATTTCAAGCCGTCTCCGAATGGCAGATATTTTTTTATGATATTAGAAAAATATATCAATATTCTTTAAGTCGGACCTAAATGAGGGGGGTGTACCAAGCTTAAGCGAGTTCTTTTAAGTCGTTATCGAGTTACACACAGTTGCTCAAAAGTATTTTTTTAATTTGTTTTTTTTTTTTTTTTTGGTTCATTATAGGTAGTTTTGCTCATTTTTGGTAGTTTGATTTCTTATGTGGGCACTGAGCGAGATTATTAATCGATGTCCTCAATTTTCAAAACACACTTACCTCCTATTAAGGGCAAAGACCTTGCCGAGTTTCGTAAAAATATGTGAACTTTTTCTTAAATTATAGATTAGAATATCAATCGGACGGACGGAAATTTCGTCTGAACGTATAATAAGTGGGTATCGTTTTTATCTATTCCCAATAAAATTTATATCGAATCTAATTGAGGTACCGAGCAAGAAGTGCACCAAATTTAGGCGAGTTTTATTAAGTCGTTATGCAAATACAGGCATCTAACCGAAAAGGGGTTTCTTGTTTTTTCTATTGGACTCAAGCTATCTTGGACAAGAAATAATACGTGCACCAAATTTCATTGAAATATATGTCTTCATTTTTCCTCGAGTTATCTTGCATAATGACGGATATCCTTCATAGCCAAATCGACTCCTCTCATCTTCCTGCACATCTACAAATATATCTAATTCGATTATTTTAGGCTATTACATGCAACCGTTATGTGAACAAAATTTTAATAGAAGGGGTGTAAAGGGTATAAAAATTATAAAAAAATACTAATAAAACACGTTGAAAACCTGTTTTTAATATCGCTACTATCTTGCTACTCGCTGTTATGAAATTTACGATAACGGGGTACTACGATAAATTCGCTCCTTAAAAACAACAACAACGAAAAACAATACAACAATAAAATTATAAAAAATATCCACTTATTACGTCAGTTCAATAGCTGATTCTGTCAAATTCACTGAGAGCGGGATAGCGGTTCGCGGATGTCGTCGCCTTCTGTATTCTCTCCACCGTGATTTCATGCTGGGTGTGTTTGTACACACTTCTATAGGCTACTGAATGCACGGGGTAAATAAATGCAGCGAATCGACGCGTGTGCATGACTACCGTAGTATGTTTACATATTTACAAGTTTATAAACTAATTGACAAAGGCAACCGACTTGAGTCGACTCGTTCAAGTGATCAGCGAGTGTATCGTCAGGGCTATTCGCCGTCACAAGGCTAAAACAAAAAAACTCTACAAAATCTACAAATACCACACAATCTCCAAGTGCCTACAAACATGATTTTGGTTGTCTCCAAGTCGTATACTCCACAATTTAGGTTGTTATTGTCGAGTAGAGACCTCAGTTATCGATGCTGTTACTTTCGCTGTTGGATGTTGTCGCATGCGCTGCTGGCACTTCTTATCTGATTAACTGTCTGGTTGGCAAATCGCTTTGGCCGTCGCGAAACACAAAGTTTTATCGTGCAATTTGTTTGGTCCGCCCGAGTATCGCTCTGGACGCCACCACAGGTGTCATAGTGATGTTAGTGTTGGTAATGGTGGAGATATTGATGTTGGTGGCGGTGGTGGTATGATCCCTTGTTTGCTTTCGTCGTGCTTGAGTAGACGAAGCGCCATTCTACGAGTAAAAAGTATCGCGCTGCTCGGTTAGTGACGATGCCGCGTCTCATTTGACAACTGAAAACCTCGATTGTTCGAATTTAAAATGTTTTGTGTATGTAAAAAGCTTTGTTCCATTAAATTTAGCCAAAAACTAATTCCATCAAAAGTTTATAATGATATTGTCAAAATTCTACATGCAGCAATGATTTCTCGCGGCAATGTTGTAGGCATAATTGTGAGAAATTTTACATAACTTGACGGCCAAAACTGCGCTAGTGGCGGTTTCGATGAAATCATCGCTTGTTAAATGGGAGTTTTAGTGGTTTTGGTTATGATCAAGAAAATGCGTTTGCAAGGGAAATATGAAAATCGTTTTTCACGTTTTTCTTTTCGTCTAATAATGAAGAGTTTTTTAAACTCTTTAAACAAAGTTAATAGTACTCTTGTAATTTTCCTGAGTGTCAAAATCATTAAGTTTTAGTTTTCTATGGCTAACTGGACTTTGTGTACTTAAAAAGTCTGGCAATAGAAAAAAGTGGTCAAATGTTAGCAGGAGATAAGCAACTTCTAATGATTTGAAAAGTGTCCCAGAACCGACATATTTCGACCAAGAGCTTTCTTAGTGTGGTGTGAAACAAGTCTCATTGCGAGATGTCCGCAGAAACCGGTACTTTCGCTCTCCTTGTTGTGTACTTAGAAGCGCCCCCTTAATCAAATGGGGTAACTTTATGTGTCGATACCGAACTAAAGTGGGCCGAAAGGCGTTAAAACATTGAAACATTGCAATCGAGAATACAAAATAAGAATAGAACTATGATTTGTATGCTTTTTAAAGGTAAAGGCATGCTGTAAGGGGATATTTCACTTCTTTTCTCCAATTTAAAAGTTTATATTCAATGTGATCTCCGTCTTAAGCCCAAATTGACTGTTATTTTAAATCCAGGACCAATTATGTAAAACATTTTGGAATATTAGAGTGTCTAAAATTCAAGTCTACTTTAAAGTTACTTCACTCTGTAGATAACATCTTTTGCAATTTTCCCGAAATAGATTTTTTAAAATGGTGGACATGATAATTCAAACATTTTTTAATTGACCCAAAATTTTAAGTTAGAAAAAAATTAATGCTCCTTAAAGAATCTGAATTATGGCTATTGGACCCTGTAGTTAATTTATCAAACTCTAAGAAAGTTTTCATGTACTCTTTTCGATAAAAATTTGCGATGCCTATCACGCCCGCTATGTAGGAGTGTTCTCTAAGAAGTGATTTACTTCTTCTTCTTCTTAGCCTCACAGTCCGTGGTGAACCATAACTTCATCAACAATTTTTCTCCACTTTATTCTATCCATGGCTACATCTCTCCAGTTGTGTACGTTCATTTGCTTAAGATCTGATTCGACGTCATCTAACCATCGCTTTCGTGGGCGTCCTCTTTTTCTTCCTCCAATTGGTGTTAAAATAAAAGCTTTCCTAGCATTTCGCTCTTTCGGCATGCGCAGTACGTGCCCAATCCATCTAATTCGTTGGGCTTTGATAAAACGTATTATATGTATTTTGTCCTTGAACGATTTCTTCGATTTCATTATTGTAGCGAATGCGGTAGCTGCCATCTATTGTTGCAACCGGACCATATATTTTCCTTATGATACGTCTTTCGAAGCACATCAGCTGATGAATGTCATTTGTTTTCAGCGTCCATATTTCTGCACCATATGTAAGGACGGGTCGTATCAGTACTTTGTACATTCTTATTTTCTGTGCTCTGGACAAATCTTTTGAAGAAGTGATTTACTGCTATGTAAATATCTCCGCCAAATAAATATTAATATATATTTCTTTTTTGTTCAATATAAGTGGCGCTCGCCGTAGTCGAATGACTTTGTCCGTGACTACTGTTCGGTAGTTTCCGGGCTCGAAACCCGCTGTGGGTGAAATAGAGGTCCAGCTTCAGTAGGCAATGTATTTTTGCCATGAAAAGGCTTCGTTTGGAGGCGGCATAAAGCTGAAGGTCCCTCCATTTCAAAACCAAATCAAACCAAATATCACAAATAGCAGGAGGAACTTGGCCACACATCCAACAAAGGGTGTAAGGGCCAATTATATATTATATATATATGTAATATAAGTGATTCATTGTACATACTACTAAATGTAAATTAATGGCAGAAAGTTTTTCTATCCATAGATACTCTTAAACCATGTCGATCTTTTAACGAATCCAGTCAGTCAACGAGACTGGCTCTCAGACAGGCCCTCAAATAAGTATTTCCATAGAAATATGAGGAGGATTCTTCGGGCAGAACATTTGCATACTTCAACAGTTATGGTGAAACTCGTAATACGGTTCTCCGAAACTGTCAGTCATGTTACTGAGCGCTTCAATGCCTTCGCTTTGCCGTGAGAAGTTGTATGTGAAAATATAGATTGCAACGTAAACATCGCTTAGAAAGATATTTGAATTTATTTCTGTCTGACAGCCACAATTTTTATAATCATCGATATGTTCACGATAGTGTCATCCGCAGACTGTTGACACCCTAAGTTTTGGTGAGTTTTTATTTGAACCTTATTTCAGATATATTTTATATCTATGAGTTTATTGTTTAGAAGAATATTTCGGAATAGTTGTGAAAAGCTCTCAAAACCGTTGAATGCATCCAATGTAGTATTTGCGTTCGCTGGTCCTAGTCTATGCTAACTGTACAGCTGGATTAAAGCGCATTATAGCTTTTCTTCTCCGTCCTTCGAATTGCCTTTTTCAGGAAAGTTATGGATCAGGACTGATTATTATTATTAGGCGTTATCACCCAATCTAGCTTATCACCCAAGGAGCTTTTTCTACCCAGGTGGAAGATGTTAGCCTAATATAGGTAAATGACCCACACTAGGTGGGATGGTCACTAACATCCCGCCCTCCAATCCGGGATAGCACATGTACATCCCACTTGTTTGTGATGGGGGGTAATAGACTACATTTTAGCCTGATATTTACCCAACTCAATGAGTAACTTTGTTCCTCGGGGGGACGGCACAGCGTTCCTTCTTCCCTCGTAGACGATAACCTAAAGGATTTAAAGACTATATGGAATTAAATAAGAGTAATTTTATAATCAGGAGGTTATCAGGAGTTCTAACAAGGCGTTGTAGATTAAATTATAATCTTACTAACCTAGGAATATATTACAATGGAACTGACACTTCTATGGGGACGAAGACGTGCCCAGCTCTGATGCATACGCGGGACAAACACCTGGGTAAAGATACTTTACCAAAGAAAGAAATAAAACTCAATAAAATAGGGCTAATACTAAAATGAGATGAAGGGACTAATAGACTAATAATTGAGGAAGCTGGGCTCAGAAAAGTACTCTAAATTCGTGAAGGGCTCACAATAGATCTTCTAGTTTACACTGATAAATCCCCTCATAATAACAATAAAGGGGAATTAATCATTGCAAGTAAATAGTATTATTGTTGAAAAATTTTAAATTTGGCGTAATATGTATATAATTGGCGCGTACACCCTTTTTGGGTATTTGGCCGAGCTCCTCCCCCTATTTGTGGTGTGCGTCTTGATGTTGTTCCACAAATGGAGGGACATACAATTTCAAGCCGACTCCGAACGGCAGATATTTTTTATGAGGAGCTTTTTCATTGCAGAAATACACTCGGAGGTTTGCCATTGCCTCCCGAGGGGCGGCCGCTATTAGAAAAATGTTTTTCTTAATTTTGGTGTTTCACCAAGATTCGAACTTAAGTTATCTCTGCGAATCCCGAATGGTAGTCACGCACCAACCCATTCGGCTACGGCGGCCATGTGCATGTTTAAAAATTTAGCCCGGAAATATAAGCTAACCTGGTGTATGTTGATTCGAATTTGGTTAAACAGTTAAGCATTATGAAAAAATAAATAAAAATACAAAAAAAAAAATTAACATTGCTCTCATAAGCCAGTCGAATGTACAAAAATAGAAAAGAGAGCTGCCTACACCTTTAGATTACACCTGATAATATTAATAAAATAGAAGCAACTAATTATTTAATATAACAACAGCCAAATGTATTAACTATGCTGTGTCCTAATATTTTCAGCTAATACTAATTGAATCACTATCCAAACCAAAAAGCATAAAATCACTTAACACAAACTTAAATAGAGACGAGTAGCAAAATACAAATTATATGCATAAAACGCCACTTCACCTTAGGTCAGGCCTAAATCGATGTAAACTTAGCAAAAAATCCATTAGTCATTTACACAAAAATATTGATTTTGGATGAACATATTATTTGTTGTTGTTTCTTTCAGGTGAGGCACAATGGTGAAAACAAGGCAATCCAACCTGTATGCAAACAAGATTTAAGTGATGATTTATAAATGAGTGTGGATATTTGTAATGTTAAGTGCAGTGCAGTATTGTTGAGTAATTAACTGGTGCGATCATTTAACTTCCATAGAGTGTATAAAATGCAAGAAGTGTGTAGCACCTTAGATCCCCAAATGGGCGCACAAATAAAGTCTGAATCACCGTTGAATGCACTACAGGTGTCCACGGGGCAGACGATAGTGCCAGTAGTGCCTGTGGCGCAGGTAGTGTCAGTATCAGTTTCAGCGCCGGCGCAAATGCCTCTTGTGCCGCAGCCACCGCCTCCGCCATCAACAGCTATGCTTGTCAGCAAAATGGGATCGACAAACTGTGATAAACGTGCTGCTGCTGCCGCCGATACCGCATACTGGATGGCCGCCTCCGAGGGGGGTTTTATCAACTCTCAACCATCTATGGCTGAATTTCTCAATCATCTGAGTCCGGAAAGTCCAAAGATGGGTACACCTGTTGTTGGTGGCGGATATCCGGTTGGTGTTGGTGTTGGTATTGGAGTGCCACAGTCGTCGGATGGCATGGATTCGGTACCAGAATACCCTTGGATGAAGGAGAAGAAGACGTCGCGGAAAAGTCAAAATAATAACAATCAAGGTAAGTGTTTGGTAACACGCAAAGTATAGCGCAAAGATTAATTACTTTAATAAAATTGCTTCGACTGAGCAGGGGACCATCATTGAATTTGTACTTGTATATATACATATACATAAGTTCACCCATACATACATGCATATACATTTATATAACTGCTGTTATGTTCGCCAGCTTATTGCATCTGACTGCTGTCTGAAAACAAGCCGGCGCCCATTTCGAATGGCAGTTACCAGAGAATTAAACTACATTCGATTTGTTCACAGAATACAGCAACAATTTGCTGCTACCCAATGCATATGGGCCGAATGTAGTAACTGACATACAGACGGTACCTTTGATGGAACCGTCATGAGAAGTATTCAGTCACAATTCACAGCATTTAAAAAAATTTCAACCGACTGACCGAATCCATTGCCTAAGCAACTGGATGAGGTTGCACCGTGGCGTTCGGCAAAGATCTGTTATTTGCGATCATTTGTAACAATTTTCGTGGCTCACATGAAGGTTGCGGTTAAGGTTGTGAACGGCCGATTGCACTGACGTCGAAAAGAACGTGAGATTTGCTGGCTTATAAGAATGGACGTGTCACTTGTATATGCTGTACACAAACGTGGATGTATGCATGTTAGTGTGCGCATGTACAAATGTATGAAAATAAGTTTGTATATGTGTATATGTGTATGTATGTATGTATGTATGTATGTATGTATGTATGTATGTATGTATGTATGTATGTATGTATGTATACTATTTTACTCTAGTCAGTTGTTTAACCCAAACTAGTCGGACACTTACTAATTTTCTAGTTCGGTGGAACTGTACAATTTGTTTTTCATGAACTAAAAAGTGCCCAAATGCGTACATATAAATTTGTTTAACAGATATTCATACATAATATATGTATATGCACAACACTATACATACATATATTTATATATGTATAATATATGTAGATATGTACAAGAAGAAATGTATATACAGAGCACGCATACCTCTTTCGTCTAAAAATAAAAAAAAAAACATTCATGTCTTGCTACAAATGCACATATACTCTTACATAAGTATGATAATAAATTAGGTATGATGGCTATCCATCCATCCGCTGCTTTTTTTCGACCGCCTCCCTATTCGCCCATTTCTCCGTCAGTGTCCGTTCCCTCCATCAGTAGTTGCTGTTTATTTGCCGCTCGGTTGCTTAATGTATTGCAGTTGCCAACAATTTTCAATTCTTCAATGGGAATGTTTGCCACTCGTTCGATCGACTGTTGGCTGACCATGCAACGGTTCCTCAATACACAAACCTTCATTACGCAAAGAAATACGAAAAAGGTGGCACAAACCGAATGGCAGGAACAAACGCAGAAAGTAGGATTGCAACCTGTTATTTGGATTCATTTGTCAAAATACTTTCATGTACCCTCATAATGCTTTGGTGCCGGCAAATGGGGAAGGTTTTGCTGTTTTTTGTTGCTGTTAGTGGTGGAGTCGACTTTAAGGTTACAACAGCGGCCGACGAAATAGTCGAATGCTCTACACATATCCTGCGGACATTTGTGCAACACTTCCACTGCAGTCACATCTGCTGCACATTTTTTTGCACCAAATTTATATGTAAAAGCTTTTATGTACAATATACATATATATAATGATTTATAATGTGTAGATTGTGGATCTTCGCCAACAATTGAGAATCACTGAAAAAATCCCAACTTTAATTTAAAAAAAGATTAATTTTATACAATGAAAATTTTGGAAACCTTAGAATTGCTTGCCGTTTGCGAATTAGTTTTTAACAGAGCTTAATAAAAAAACAAACTTATGTTCGGTTTGGTAGACCCATTTAATTGAATTTATTTTGTTAGGTAAGTTTTAAATTTGTCTGAGAATTGCTTAAGGTCTGGCTGATCTGAATAGATCTCACATAGACCATGAAACAGTGACAAATGTGGTGTTCTGAAGGTCTCCTTTCTTCTTCGCATAAGTTACACACGTCGCTCTGGACCAATCCCATTTTGGCTGCGTGATATGGAATGAAACAACGTACGGTCAGTACTCCAACTAAAATAAAGTTGGTTGTTTTCGGGTTGCAAGTTCGTAGCATTATTGTGGCAATCGTGTGGCAGGTGGAGGCTTCCCATATAGACTGCTTCCAAAGTTAGTTCCTCGTCTAGTTCCGTCTTCAAAACTGAGAGTGAGGGATACACATATGTTTGACGTACTCATCCTAGGCAAGCGGGCGCCTGCTTTAGCAAGCTCGCCAACTCTCTCGTTTCCTTCTATTCCTTGTGCTGTGGTACCCAGCAAATTGTGACCTGCAAGAACACGTAGAGCTCATTCATTTTAGACCTACGGTGTTGCACACATCCCGAGCTAGTCATTACAGCCACCATTGCTTTAATAGCAGCTTGACTATCGATGAAGATGTTTGTGCAAGTGTCGAGGGCAGTAAATTCCAATGCTAATTCAGCTGCTTTGGTTAGGCATAGATCTCAACTTGAAATATGCTAATTGCTTAAATAATATATATTTTTTTAAATATTGATCAATTTATTCGTTAATTGAGAAATATATATATATATATATATATACATTAGGGCAGGTCGATTTAAAATCGCCCATTGCTCTGTGAAAATCGTATTCTAGGGATCAAAATAAGAAACTTTGTTGAAGGAACCATACCTCTAAAACGAATTCTGATGTCCCCATCATCCATTTAGAGTGCTCCAATCGACTCCAAATGTATGATTGACCCCCACTAACTTTGGGCGGCCGATCCACCCATGCCAGTGGTACACCCCCTGGAACTCCCCTGGGGGGTTCCCCATACAATTATTTCAAAATATCACCATTTTTGGCCTTTACATGAGAAAATAAACTAAAAAGTTCGACCCAAATTGGGGGACATCAGAATTCGTTTTAGAGGTATGGTTCCTTCGGCAAAGTTTCTTATTTTGATCCCTAGAATATGATTTTCACAGAGCAATGGGCGATTTTTTTGCCTCCCCACAAATCGACCCGGCCTAATATACATATATAATTGGCGCTTATACCTTTTTGGGTGTTTGGTCGAGCTCCTCCTCCTATTTGCGGTGTGCGTCTTGGTGTTGTTCCACAAATCGTCGAAAAATATAGTCTGCATATAATTACCGATTTTCTTATAGCTAAGATTTATATAAAGTACTCATTTTTAAAAAGCTTAAAATAATGCTTAGTCGACGAGAAAAACCAAATCATTCGAGATCTGAAAAATTTCATTGACAGTTCTGTGTATACTAGTATCGCCCGTGGTCAAAAATTCACTCAATAACAATTCTCACTCCAGTTTTTATCCAATTTCAATTAAACTATATCTACAATTAAACTATACGAATTTTTCCTTTCCCAATATCTGCTACTTTTCACCACGACAGGTATTGGCGTGTGAGTAACTGTTTCAAATTTCATTATCTTAGCATTTGTTGTTCCGGTGAGATGTAATCTGGAAATTTCCGTTTATAACAGGTGGCGCAAAATTAATCAATTATGGAAAGATTTATAGTATTTGCAAATATCGTCCTACGGCAATCATATTTGACACTTGTGAGCTAGACAGCTGCAGCATACAAACAGACAAGCAATGGAGCACGTAAGGGTCAAAATAAAGATTTCCGTCATTCAAAATAATTTTTTTTTTAGTAAAAAGTTGAATGGTTAATTTTGCGCCAGCCAATTAATTTTCCGCCACCCTTTATATACAAACAAATATATCCCAAAACTATTCATTATGGGTCCGCCGAAGAGAAAATTAAAATCAATTTCGCAATAATTCAGCACTACTTGTTGGCAAGCCCGTACATTTTCTGCCTACTGGCTTAAAAGTGCAGCGGATATGTCATTATTCCGTTTGTGTAAGAAATCGATAAAATTGTATATGATAATGACGTCATATCGATTCGATCCAAATTAATCGGCCAAAATGCGGAGCATTGAAAGAAATTTTGCTTTGTGGCAAAATTAAGAAAAGTTAGAATGAAAACCAAAATGTGTGTACAGAAATTTTAATATTGATAAATAACTATGCAAAAATTTCGGGCTGTGATAAATACGGGGGAAGTACGTTGCCAAAAGCTTTGCAGGAAGGTTGCTCTTAGACTCTTGATAGACGATGCAGCCGTCGCTAATACTTCATTCAGAAATGTTGCGAATGTCAGTTAGCGAAGAGCCGTGCGAAATACTATTTTTTAAAACCACTTCTGTATTTACATATGTAATTATTGTACACATTTTCAATGCATATTTAAAATTTAGAGAAACAATCCCTCTATAACTGCATAAGATATTACTGTGAATTGTAAGCCCAGTACATGTCCACATAAATATTTAAGTACATATAAGCGTACAAAGGCAAGAATACGAGTATAGCAAAAGAGGTTAAGACTAAGAAATCTGTATTTTAATATAGCCTAATCCATAGTGGCGGCCGTCGTAGCCGAATGGGTTGGTGCGTGATTACCATTCGGTTTCACAGACAGAACGTTGGTTCGAATCTCGATGAAACACCAAAATTAAGAAAAACTTTTTTCTAATAGCGGTCGCCCCTCGCCAGTCAAAGGCTAACCTCCGAGTGTATTTCTGCCATGAAAAAGCTCCTCATAAAAATATCTGCCGTTCGGAGTCGGCTTGAAACTGTAGGTCCCTCCATTTGTGGAACAACATCAAGACGCACACCGCAAATAGGAGGAGAAGCTCGGCTAAACGCGCCAATTAGATACATATATATATAATCCATAGTGGCCCGTATAGGCGGAGGCCGTAGCCGACTGAGTTGGTGCATGACTACCATTCGGAAGACGTAGGTTCGAGTCTTCATTAATGAAACATCAAAATGATTTTCTAATAGGTAATAGTCGCCCCTCGGCAGGCGATGGCAAATCTCTGAGTGTATTTCTACTATAAAAAAGCTCCTCATAAAAAATATCTGCCGTTCGGGGTCAGCTTAAGAACAACGGGAGATCCAAAAAATATATAATAATGCTGGTCAAAATCTGCGATTTGTGGTGTTTGTCTTTGTGTTTTACACGCTTCGCTTCTCAGACGCTGTTTATTCTGTTTGGCATAGATGCATATGTTAGCAGAAATGGTTGAAAAGCAGTTAAAGTGTTAATATATTTTTGCAAAATTAATGGCTGTAAGTAAAAAAAGCAGGCTTCCGAGTTTAAAACCACTAAGGGTTGAAGCTCATTATCGCATATTATATATACCTTTATTAGAGTCGCTCATTCGCAATTTAAAAAATAAATTTTTAAAACAAAAATATATACTCCTTTGTTTTCAAATACTTTTCTCCGATAATATTTTGAGTGTTGACAATAATACTTTACTAAATTATATTAAAAAAAAAAACAATCATACTTTTTATAGTGATGCCTTAGTGATTTTGATGAAGTTCAGATGGATTTAAATCTTTCATATATATTAAAAAAATTTTCAATATGAAGCCTGAGAAAAGAGCCTCAATAGTTTTTTAAGCCATTGAATTGTCGAAGCCACTGTCGAATATTATTTTACTTTATTTTATTTTTATTTTTATTTGATTATCAAACCTACAACCAAAAGTGTTCGAACTTATGAATACTATTCTTTTATATTATTTATATTATATTTTATTGATTATTCTAGCAACCATCCCTCGCGAGAGTGAAAAACCATTTTCCGCACTTCCTTTACCATACTTCCTCGACTCAAAACATATGTATTTAATAATGTATGTATGTGGCATCGTAGCCACACCAGCAGTTGAATGTGGCAGCTCACCTTTTGAAATTTTGTTGAAAACAAGCGACGAGTTGAAACCAAATTATAATTTTTTTGATTTCTTGCGACAAAATGTCTTTATTTGTTGCATTGTGATTTGAATTTAATTTGTTTTCATTAACCAAGTTTTTATTTTGTTTTTGTGTTAGCACATTAAACGTGTTTTTTTGTTTCTTTTAATGCGCACTTATGTAGTTATGTTCCTGAACATGTATCTAAGTTTGTTTATAAGTTGCTCCCGCTTTTTATAAATATTTACTTATTTAATTTATTTATAAATATGAGATATGAGATAATATGATTTTATATGAAACGACAAGGCAATAAAAGGGTGCTAAGAAGTATTGTCTGTTTAAATAAAAACTAAAAGAGAGTGACTGACTTTATCGAAAGCTTTAAAAAATTCCATGTATTGAGTTGAAGGTGCGGAATACATCAGCCTGCTGGCGGCTCCACAAAATTCATATTTAACAGAAATTTTCTGACCATTTTTAATTTTGGGAAACGAAGAAAAATGTTTCTTAGTTAAATCTTTGTTGTGTAGAAATTTAAAATAGCTTTTCAGAGTATTGCAAAATGAATTTTGTTTTAAAATTTGCATAAAATGTGAAACATGGATATGGTTTTTGCGGGAGAATCGCCGTAGCATAAAATGTGGGCAAATAATTTTCTAATAGCGGTCGCCCTTCGGCAGGCAATGTCAAACCTCTGAGTTTATTTCTGCCATGAAAAAGCTCCATATAAAAACTTTTGCCGTTTGGAATCGGCTTAAAACTGTAGGTCCCTCCATTTGTGGAACAACATCAAGACGCACACCACAAATAGGAGGAGGAGCTCGGCCAAATACCCAAAAAGGGTGTACGCGCCAAATATACATATACTTATATGTAAATCAAAAAACTAAAAAATTTTATTCATTGTAATATTTTATTCATTATAATTCGTTCTCAGCTTGATCGCCCCTATATTTAAACTGTATGAGTTGAAAAATACTTTGAAGTAGTATAATATAATTTTAAAAATTTGTTAACTGAAGCAAAATGTAATACCCTGATTAAAAAAATATATACTAGCAAAAGTTATTAAGCATATCTAATATTTACTGTAGGCTCACTCATAAATGATGCCAGTTATAAAATTATGAAATTTCGAAATTTACCAACCACGTAAACCTGTATATATTTCATTGTTTTGATCAGCGAATATCCAAATATATATTACCGTGCCTCCTAGGTTGAACAAAAAGCCTCACTAATATTCACAGTCCATAATACCCCAGTTTTTAACAAGAAATAACTTTATTACTCTGAAAATTATGCATCGCGAGTTTTGTGTCTACGAAGATGCCTGAATATCCATTTTCTCTTTATCTCGTTTTTGTAATTTTTTAATAAGGGATGTGTTTTTAAAACTTCGTGAAACTGATACAAATCAACGTTATCAGCGACGAGTTATCGAACTCAATTGAAACTAGTTTGCCCAGAATCGATCAGAATCCAAAGTACAACGCAAGGTGAATTTCTTTGACGGGGAAAAAGGAAATTTTAGATCATTTTAAGTAGAAAGCACAACCCCGTCTGCTTTATTCAACAGATTTCGTTTCATTCGATTACCAGTTGTTTTCATCTATGGAAAGAACTTTTTTTAAAATAGCGACACTATGTTTCTTACTTTGCATAAAATATTTTCGAATTTATTTATTTTTATTAAAAAGGACCAGCAACCAAATTAGTTTAAGCTAGTAAAGTTGTTCTTATGTTAAGTTAATAAATTGAGGTTTTGGAAAACTTACAGTAGTTCCACACCTTACCTCACGCTACATAACACCTCAGCAATGAGAGAGGGTGTTGATACAATCATAAGAAACACCCAAATCTTATTCTAAATGGATAAAAACATACGCATATGGTGTATATACATATTTAGTATACATATAATTTCAAAAAATGTACCCTGCCAAGGGACTCTAAGGTCCATCCAAGTATTGTACTTACAAAGCTATAAAAACACACTTAGTGTGCCCTTGATGAGGACTCTTAACTCACATTAGTTAAAGTGGATAAACAAACGCCGTTATATACATACGCAATACAGCTTATAACGTGACGCCAACACACATATAAACATATGCCATGTACGAGTACAACACTGGGTCAATATATCTTCTTTAGCCAAACCTACACAACCACACTTGCACACAATTCTGCGTACTCCGGATCTCATATATGTATATGTGTACCTAGGTACACGGCAACATAACCGCAGCGCAACCTTTTGGCATGCTTATTTGGCCGTCGGGCCGCCTGCTGAGCGGGATAAATTACAAATGATGTTGGTGAAGTGCATGAAGTTGTAACACTTATTCGTTTGTTGAACCGTTTAATTTGTTAATATTGTCAAATTAATTCATTGTGCGGCGACGACTGAGGCGAATGGATGTGTGCACATGCTTATGTATGTATGTTTGTCTATCGTATCGTAAAAGTGTCTTTAAGGACTTTTATGGCATGGTTGTGTAATTGTTACATCGAGTAATTTATCAATAAGAAATCGGGTTTATTATCAAATACCAGAAAATTTATGCACGTAAATACGTACACACGCATTTATTCCGTGATCTATGGTTTTATTTTAAGCGCAAAAAGTCTGTTTGCCATACTATTATATATATGTATATATACGGCCGTAGCCGAATGGGTTAGTGCGTGATTACCATTCGGAATTCACAGAGAGAACGTTGGTTCGAATCTCGGTGAAACACCAAAATTATATTAAGAAAAACATTTTTCTAATAGCGGTCGCCCCTCGGCAGGCAATGGCAAACCTACGAGTGTATTTCTGCCATGAAAAAGCTCCTGAAAAAAAAAAAAAATATCTGCCGTTCGGGGTCGGCTTGAAACTGTAGGTCCCTCCATTTGTGGAACAACATCAAGACGCACACCACAAATAGGAGGAGGAGCTCGGCCAAACACCCAAAAAGGGTGTACGCGCCAATTGTATATATATATATGTATATATATATATATATGTGTATATATATATATATATGTGTATATATATATATATATATGTGTATATATATATATATATATATATAATTGGAGCGTACACCCTTTTTGGGTTTTTGGCCGAGCTCCTCCTCCTATTTGTGGTGTGCGTCTTGATGTTGTTCCACAAATGGAGGGACCTACAGATTCAAGCCGACTCCGAACGGCAGATATTTTTATGAGGAGCTTTTTCATGGCAGAAATACACTCGGAGGTTTACCATTGCCTGCCGAGGGGCGACCGCTAATAGAAAAATGTTTTTATTAATTTGGTTTCACCGAGATTCGAACCATACTATTATACTTGCCATACTATTATACTTATACATATATTGATGAATAGCCTTTTGGGACAATGCTGAGTGAAATATTTTGTTTTTTCTCTGTTGAATAAAATTACTTCAACGATTGGCTCCCCTCCCTTGGATACAATAGAACAAATCATCTTAGAGGAACATTTTTTTATTTAGAACTTTCAAAATATTTGATGTCAAATGTTGGGTTAACTAGTTTCAGTTTGTCTGTTGTATTATATAATCTTTTGTGATTAAAAGACGTCGGATGTACAATACAGGGATGGACAGAGTGGGCCATCTAATGTTTAAAACATGAACTGTTGATTGCTGTTCAATGAACCAACTAAAAAAGAGGTATTAAGGCAGAAGGAAAGCTAAATGTTGAACCACCTTACGAAACGGCAAGAAAATCATTTTTACCGAAGCATAAACTTTCAGCTCAAATCTAATTTTTACACAAAAAATCGCACATGACTGTTGAGAAGCCAATGTATCGAAAATCGCATTATTAGCGCTTTTGGTGATGTGCATTGGTCAACGTGAAGCTGCGATTCGAGTTTGTTGAATGTTTATTTGTGGAGGCCATTAAATATAATCAACGATTAGCGCTCTCAAGAACGAAATTAGTACTGTCATAATTAAGTGTGGGATTGTATAAGTACTTTCAAATAAAAAAATCGAGAATGGAAAAAATAACTAAATTTCTCACCGAAAGCTTACAAGTTTCAAACGTTAGATGATCCACCCTTTATATTATATTATATTAAAAATACCAATGTAAATTATGTTTATTTTATTTTTTATTTAAATAATTTTCAGTACTGTGTGTTATTATACATAGACATATAGTATGTATCGAGAATCTTACACGCTTTGCAGCTATCCGAATCGCAATAGAGTTCCGATTTAAAAAATAATATAATAATGATTCTATAGAAAATAAATTGTCGTCTTTGAAATCCGCACAAGTTCTTTGTTAGTAATTTTCATAATTCTTTTTGCTAACAGACATATTTTGCGATTTGATTAAGCGTAAATGCTGATAATACCGATATGATACTATTCACCAGAAAATGGGCCGCTCGCGCCCAGCATTTACAATATTTTTTTATTTATGGAAGGTTTACAGTACTTCTGCACCTTACTATCTACCCCTTCTAACTCCTCAGAAACAAAAGATGGTGTTGACACAATCATAAAAAATACTCAAATCTTACTCTAAGTAGATCAAAACATACGCCTGTGGTCTATATACCTGCACATAATTATTCATTTAACGGGAACTCTGAGTATCATAATGAATACAGCACAGACTTAGTTGTCGAGAAAGTAGCATGAACAAGTATGACAAGGCGATTAGACTAATAGCGGTCGCCCATCAACAGCCTGCCAAACTTCTGAGCGTAATTTTGTCATTGAAGACATTTGACAAAAACCATCCGCCATTCATCTATTTGTAGAATAACACCAAGTTACAAACCACAAATTGTAGGATAATCGCGGCCAAACACCTAACGAATGGATACACCCGGCCCCACTCGGTAGTTACAGTTTCCGTTTCTTAGTAAATAATAGCTGCAGCGGTTCGATTCAGCCACCAACAAAGGACAAAAATAACAATCCAGAACTTCAAGTGAACCCCAATACTATTTAACTCAACTTTTCTCAAAGTATATGCAATTAGGAGTTAATTGTTGTGAATATTGTTCTGCACGAGGTCTGTGTTTGGCTATTTCTTGGCCCGTGAACTCAATCTATCATGTCTTAATTAGAACTACTACAGTAAAACCGATTGTACAGATTCCATATAAAATGGAAAATCAATTAAATTTGTTTCTTTTAGAGGAGAATTTGTTTAATGAGTTAAGAAATCCCTAATTTTGCATATTTGGACTATGTTCTGAATTCTCGAACTCTCTTCCTGAAAATGTGATAGTGCCGAAGTTTCATTTCTCATATCTGCGATTCAATTTAGGTGTTTCTGTTTGTTTCAGAAGTAAAGTGAAAAAGTGCTGCATGAATTTATTTTTCGTTAGACAAACCACATAAAAGCATTCATATTTGTTTTCATTTCGATTTTCAGTTATGTTACTACATATTAGTAATTATGTATAACAAAAACTTGACTTGATAAACACGTACATGGAATTGTATATTTGTATTTTTCAAACAACTTTTGGACATTGTCGTACATTTTTCTGGAAATTGGTTTATTCGTAGGCTTGCAGCTAATAAGAAGATAAGTTGGAAAATTAAAAAAAATTAAAATTAATTGTGAGATTTAGTCAATGTTGGAAATTTTGGTAAATAATTTTTTAAAGTCAAATAGTTTCGGTTATTTTTAATATTTTTAGTTTGTATTTTATTTTATAGCGTATATATATTTAAACAACAAATTTTTGTTTTTGCGCAAAAATTTTGGGAATTTTCTGTTATTTACAAAAAATGACCTTCAATTTTTTTCACTAATAGCTAAAAGTTGCATAGTGGAATTCACATAAATTTTCAAATTATATGCAAATATGTACGTTAAGCGAACCAGTGTGAAATACCGTGCATATGCTTACTAATGCACAGGGTGGGCCATGTAAAATTTGCTTTTTGAATCGGCTATAAAACAAAAAACTAATCAATATTTTTTCAATTTTTTTTTTATTTTGAAGATTAAACACTGTAATTTATGAATGAAAAATAATATCGTTCAAATGACTGCCGCGACTGGCTTTATAGTAGGCCATTCGATCAACCCAATTTTTAAGCACTTTTTCGATTGTTTGGGCTCCAATTTCATGAATTGCATCTTCAATTTCGTGTTTTAAAGCATCAATCGTCTCTGAATGGTTCGCATAGCATTTGTCCTTAACGGCTCCCCACAAAAAATAGTCCAAAGAGCTTAAATCACAGCTCCGAGGTGGCCAATTGATATCGGAATTTCGGCTGATTATTCGGTTTGCAAAAATGGTTGCCAAAAGTTCGAGTGTAACTTTGGCAGTGTGACAAGTTGCACCGTCCTGTTGAAATAAAATGTCGTCCATGTCATCCTCTTCAATTTTTGGAATCAATTCGTTGAGAATGTCGCGGTAACGCTCGCCATTTACTGTAACCGCGGCTTCTCGCTCATTTTCGAAAAAAATGACCCGATGATGCCGTCAGACCAAAAACCGCATCAAACAGTGACTCGTTGTGGATGCATTTGCTTCTCTACAATAACGTGTGGATTTTTTAAGCCCCAAATCCGACAATTTTGTTTATTGACGTAGCCACCGATGTGAAAATCAGAAAAGAAGAAGAAGACTCACCACTTTGGAAATAGGTTTTCAATATTTCCCAATTTTGTTGAAGCGCATAGCGTCCCATTTCGTAAATGTCAAACCTTTGAGTAAATTATGAACAAATTTGGCATGTCATTTGTGTTACCATTCTCAAAAAAATAGGCCCACCCTGTATATAGCGACTCTTCGGTCGATTTGCAAATGGACATAATATAGGAGTATGTATGCTAGGGCTTCGCTAGAATAGTATTTTGTACTGATTTTGATTACACTATCAGGAACTAAAGAACATAACCCCAGCTATTTATAAAAATAATTATAATAATAAAAAAACAGAGCCAGACTTTTCTGGCCAGACTTTTTCGACTTTGGACGCAAATTTAAAATATGCTTTTTCTATTATATCTAAGGACTTGAGCTTCCAGGTAGCTTCCTAAAATTTAGTTTTTTATCAATTTATGGATATAATCTTTTAAAAAGTATCTTCGAAATGGACGAAAAACGGCCAGACACGGGTGCCCATCCGAAGGTTTTCAAATGTACAAATAGAATATAAAAAAAAGCTATTTATTTCAAATATAAAAACTATATCAAGATTTTCACCATTTTTAATAAATCTCAAAATTATAATATTTTTTATTTTATTTCTTATTATACTCAAACCGACAAATAAACCGATTTTCAGAAAAATTTACTACAAATGTCCGAAACCTTTGGAACTCTTAACATAGAACCGCTCAACTGATACTAAAATAAGATTTAATATAATATAATAAATTAATTTCATGTAACAATTCTCCCAAAATGTTGAACCAAAAACTGGTGTTCACTTTCATCTTGTAAAAAAATACACCCCAGCTTAGCTATATTAGAAAAAATAAATTTATTTATTCATACCCTTGATTAAATAGTCCTATTTATGACCTGATTATTACCATGCAGTCTGCTCTTCAGCCTCCTCCTCTGCAAAGTTTCGAGTTGTTAAATGGCACATAAACACAGCCATAAACTTAAGTATGTTTATTAAACCTAAAGTAATGGAAGAATTTTTAGTTTCAACAAATATGTAAATATTCGTATCTACATACAGATATGTATTAGCAAGCGCGCAACAAGTTACATAAGTAGAATTTATGTAGATTTTTTAGTATAGTTTTTCTCCTATTTAGATTTAACCCATATTTTAAAACATAATTCATTACAATATGTCTACGCATGTATGTATCAATAACTAATTGCTCTTTATTAGGCGTGTGAAAGCAAGTGAACGATTCTGGACATACATACATGCACACATAATCCATATGTAGATGCCCATCGACACAATGTACAATATGTGCTTATGAGCATATCATAGCGCCAGCTGTTGAATCCACCCACAGAGCATATGTTGCAGACGTATGTACGCTTCAACCCCTGTGGTTCACAGCGACTCCTTCGCTATAGTCATGAATGTCCTGTCAAAAGGCCTTTAACTACCACAGAGCTCTTCAAAACATCACCCGCTCATCGTTTGTACGTTGGTACATTTGTAACTTCGAATATATATTTATGCATGTTGGTATATACATGCATACATATGTCTACATAAATCTGTTTGACGATTGCGTTGCCTGCTTGTTCATGAGGGAGAGTAAAAAATTCGGCGCGCGCTTTTAAATCCACCCCTGCGGATTATGATTATAGCAAACCATTTATCATAATATTTATGTTGATGCGGTACACTTTTTCTCAATGAAGTCGCAACTTCGTCTTTGCTTCTTGTTATTTTATTAATTTTATTTATGATGAGTCATTTGCACGTTTACAATTTTAACCTTTACGTTTGAATTCATTCAGCGATTTTTTGTTTCAGATTTCATTGAGTTTTATGTTCAAGAGTAGGTATACCGGCTTTTCAATAACGTTGTTCTTATCTATGTAGTAGCATTGTTTTTTTTTTTATATTAAGTTTATATGCATATGCACATTCATACAACTAACTTGAGTTTTCATAAGTCCATGAGTACAATGTGCTTACGAATGTGCATACACATGCCGCCACGTTTCAATAAATTTATTTAATATAACTGATGCTTACATACATGCATACATATGTAGGTGTATAAATTATTTCACTTAGTATATATGTACGTACATACAAATTGTTTCGTCTAGACATAGATATTTGTACATCCTTCTTTATTAATGGAGTATTACCTCTTTCTGTGGCGTCCGCCGCACAGTGCGGCCGATTCCCAAAAAGCTGAGCAAAAGTCGAAAAAACATGTTTCTAGAAAGAGTTTTTTGTCTTTGGGTTGGCTACAGTAATGCCTTGAGTAGTGAAAACCGTTCATAGCAACGTCCTGTACCCTAAGTATCCTCTGTATTTACAGTCGCAACGTGGCCTTCGTTTGAGCATCGTATTACTGTCGATGAATAGTGAAAGTTGTACACATTTGAAAGATTTTGTAATGGAGTAAATTGAACAAAACCAAATGGAATCATCTTCGGAAGGTTAGTAAAATACGAGAAATCTTTAGTACATATCAATACCTCGACACAAAATTTTTAGCTGCTGCAATACGCAGATACATTTTTTGCAATTTTTTTTATAAAATTTGAGTTTTCAAACTGTATAGTAATACAACGCCGTCATATGCTGCTTTGAAACCTATTAAAGATTACTCAAAAAAGTAATGGTTACTGAATAAAACAAGATTCAGCTGCTACCACTTGCTACCTTGCGACCCCGAAAACATATAAATTTACATGCATCTTGATTATGTTCTTGAATATACGCTATTTCACGTGAGAGGGTGGCCAATAGGGGTGGAAGGGGGTGGATTTTCAAAATTTTAAGATCAAATTCGTAATCAGCGACACCGACAACCCCCGAGTAAGAAATTTTGAATCAATTACTTAATTTTTTGAGTTTTGGCCAGCTTTTCGGGAATCGGCCGCACTGTGCGCCGTAGCCGAATGATTTGGTGCGTGACTACCATTCGGAATTCAGAGAGAACGTAGGTTCGAATATCGGTGAAACACAATGAAGAAAAACATTTTGCCTGGTCTGGTGGGAAGCTCTTCGGAAGGGCTATAATATCACTAAACTGTAAAACTTGCCCCAGTGCTGCCCTGAATGTCCTTTTGCACTTACTTCCCATCGACTTTTCCGTCATTTCCATCGCAGCTCAAAGCGCAATCAGGTTAAAGGAGGTGGGCCTCTGGAGACAATCTCTCAAGGGACATGGTGGCATTTTTGGGCAGTTAACACCGTTTTTCTCCGAACTTCGAACAGATCTCTCTATCTGCAAACTAGAGTTTGAGGGTCGTGCTAGAGCAATCTTTCCAAATAGGCAGGATTGGATCGGGGGGAAAATCTGCGCCGAAGCTTGCACCTCTGTCTTCCCTGACGGTTCCATGATGGAATCCGGAGTCGGAGCAGGGGTTTTCTCTAAATCAGCTAATTTATCTATATCCTTTAAACTGCTGAATACTGCTAGTGTTTTTCAAGCAAAAGTCCTTGCGATTTTGCAGGCATGCAAAATGCTTAAGGAACGTGGGAGCGAGGGAGATATTAATATTTTCTCCGATAGTCAAGCCGCGATCAAGGCTCTGACGACGCCATGGTGCAGAACGAAATTAGTAAACTCCTGTTAAGAAGAGATCAAATCTCTTGGTGTGCAGGTAACATTTCTCTGATCGCGGTTCCAGGGCATAGGAGCATAGAGGGAAACGAAATTGTTGATGAGCTTGCCCGGAAGGGGACTGAATTGGCCTCAGAGACCTCCTACCCAGGCATCGGCATCCCCTTGATAGTTATTAAAGTGGAACTGCACAAATTATTTCTCAGGAAAGCACAGGAAAGATGGAGCTCCATTTCTTCATGTCCTATTTCGAAAGCCATTTGGCCTCAATACGATATACGAAGGACTCAGAAAGTTCTTTGGACTCCTCGCCATTCAATTTCTAAACTCGTAGCTGTGTTTACCGGTCACTGGACGATCGCACACACGCGGAAAAGCTAGTGTTACCATTTAACCCCCATTGCAGAAGTTGTCGGGATCTTTCAGAGAAGGAGACTGTAGAGCATTTTCTCTGTAAATGTCCGGGTTTGGCAGCTAGAAGACTAAGGTCACTGGGAGCTCCTCGGATCCTGGCGCAGTGCACCAACCTAAATCGAATTAATCTTCTCCATTATATCAACAGATTTGGTTTGCTGTAGATATCTGCCTGTTGGAGGTTTCATAATTGTATCAAAACGGCGCTTTAGCGCTACTTGAGGAGTGCCAGGTGCACTGCAACCATTTAGCTGCCTATGCTATATTCGGGAAAACTATTCCGTGATAGTTTACGCAGACTGCATGATCACCACCGAATGTTCTGTTAGAATTTTTTAGCGATTTTCCTATTGGGAACCATCTCAAGTTCTTTGCACTTTCATATCTTCGCTCCAAATTTACTTACTTCGTATGTATAATCATATATTTTGCCGCAGCGTAGCGTACATCGTAAACAAGATTTTCACGTTGATGCAAGACCTGCAAGTTCCGTTGGAGAATATTGGTAGGCTCGTAAGATAATAATTCAATCTAAAATGCTCTATTAGAATTCCTGTGATAATTCTCAAATGATTTTTACTTAATTCCGTTCAATATTTAAATCGGTTTATCACAGTATAATCTTCTTTATCTTTCCTCTACTTCCTGATTTAGAGATAATTAAGTTTCCTTTCCTAGGCCACAAAGTGGCTCTAGACCTATGAATGAAGAGGCTGTCCCTCTACTGAATATTTTATCTGCCATTTCATTCTCAGTAAATCTTATGTGCTCTATAACCCTCTGAAAAAAGTTGAGAGCCTTCATTGCTACCTGGCTATCATTAAGGATAGCTGTGTTCTGTTGTTCTACGAATAATTTCATTCACGGTTAAAGTGCGCACGCGTGAAATATATTTGTATTTTTTGCCTAGCGCGTTCGAGTATCATTTTTCCGGTCCGCAAACACCAATCCTGCACTTTCCATGGTAAGTGATCTGTTTATGTTACCATGCTATCACGTTCTGGTTTAGCTTGAAGGTTGAAGATAACCCTACCCAAGCCTCCCTTGGCATCCTTACTAGTATGCACATTTCAACAGCATATTTTTTAAATTTTACCATCTGCCGCATTTACTGAAAAAGGATTTAAATTTACCGGATTTTAGTATGCAAAATTTCTTTATTTTTATTTGCTAACACAAGTGCGCGCGGGTATAATTAAGAGACTAATTTAAGGTAGTAAATATGTGGCCATTTTTAATCGTTGCAATTTAATTTCATTTAAAAGGAAGCATTCTTGTGACTCAAATCCATCCGTATTTAAAACAAGAAGGTGTAACAATAATACGCATTAACAAAAATATGATACTTAGTCACATAATTTAATAAAATCCTTTAAGATGAACTTGAAATGCTCATAAAAAGCATATTGCAGTATATTAATTAAATTAATCGAGCACGTCAAATAACTTGGCTAATTACAAAGCAAAGTAGTTCACGAATTGTCGCCGAACACGAGCCTTTCCAGGGCTGCAAGTAATGTGCTATGGCAAATATTGTTTGATAGGCAGCCATAAAGTGGAATGGAGTTAGAGAATTGTTAAGGTCGCGCAATTAACTGTTACGACTCCATTGTGGAGATAAGTGCAGCTGCTATGGCAATAAGCACTAAGTGAACTTCTTAAGGCTACCCTCGGTACTAACTTCTTCTTCAATTTTTCTAGGCAAACTTTTCTTTTCATTCGAATATATTTTAACGGCTTAAGTCAAACAAAAGGATATAATTGGCATGCGGTCTCAAGCGCGAAACGGTATGCGACTGTAAAGTGGCGGTGGCCATGATGATGTGGTTTTAAGGGTTATTTATTATGATTTTTTTATATTTTCAAGTTTTTCGTTACATCGGTGTCAGAAATTCAGTTTGTGTGGAAATGCTGCGGAGTGCACAGACGGTGGCGGTGTATATACTTCATGTAGAAAAATCTGTTACAATTAGTTATGGTTGCTTGGCTCAGTGCGGTTGCCGCTTCGCGCTTCATTTTTTTGGTTAATTTTTATCTACGCGGTGATTTGTCATTATTTTAAGCCATACTGTGCACTCTAATAATAACTTTTGTTTATCTGTAAAATTATGAAAAATAATGTCGCTTTTTACTCTACAAATACACATAATTTTAGCCGTTTAAATAAAACGTTCAGAAGAACGGCCAAAATTCATAATGAACTCATTTAGAAAATTGGAAAAGTTTTTATTTTCGCTGTTTTCTGGGTATATGTGTATGTATGCAAATTTATACACATGTACACGTACAACCAACTGCCGTAACCGAATGGGTTTCTGCGTAACGGGTTCGGTGGATGCGGGTTCGAATCCCATTTTTCGCCCCTCGGCAGGCAATGACAAGCTTCCGAGTGAATAAAGCGATATATTGTTCGTGGTCGACGTAATACCGTAGGTTTCTATTTTCGTTGAATAACTTTTAAATGCACACAACACATTGCAGGTGAAGTTCCACTCAACACCTAATAAACGATGTATGCGCATAAATTTTTTGTCTACAAGAGTTGGGCATATGAACAAACCTTGAACATACAGATTTAAGCTTTTTACAAAAACATATTTTAAGAATTTTTGTAAGACAAGAAATACATTTCTGAACTTCATATTTTCCTAAAACATCTGTTAGAAGGTGGAACAGTGCAAATTTGAAATGAATTATTTAAAATCTTTTTAAGTCTATTTTTCGCACCAATACAACTCAATTAGATTTATAAACATTTGTATTTTGTATGCCAACTTCATAATTATAGGTATATACATATGTACAATATTAAATATAATAAATTTCTTTTGAATAATAATACATAGAAGGCTTGGAGTAATTTTGAGGACCTCCATTTATTGATTTTGGGTGACAACCCTGTTAAAAAATATATTCAAAATGAAGATCTTTCATATATCTTTCATTTGACAAATAAAGAATTGAATAGAAAGGTTGTCAAACAGGTGGAAACCAAAATAAAGTAAGCTTTCTTAAATATCTATTTATTTTTTGAATTAAATTTTTTAACATATGTCAACCCTATTCAAAAATATATTCGAATTTAAAACTTTTCAAGCATTTCTTTGGCATTTTTTTAAATTTTTCTAAATTTTTTAACAGGTGTGAAAAATATTTTCAAAATTAAGCTCTCTTAAGTATTTGTACTATATTTTTAAATTTTATTCAACTTATTAATTTAATTTTTTAACAGATGGAGACTCTCATAAGAAAATATCCTATTTTTCAATCCAGGTCCTAAACTATATATTATATGTGCAAAACTTCACAAACTTCCACAGTCAGAAATCCACAAACTTACAAACTTTGCGATTTTGGCCGAGTTTTACAAATCGTGACAGTCGTTTTTTTCTCGTGTTAACCGACTCCGGCGAAGCCATCTGATCATTCCAACACCAAGGAGGCATTCTTTTCCCTCTGCCACTACCAGGTAGTAGCGCATTGAGTACTTGCAAAGCCGAAGCGTTTGTATCTATTCATGACATACCAAGTGAAGCCGCTGGATCTTCATTCGCTGGGCTATGTTTTTGTAGCCGTAAAGCTCATACAGCTCATTGTTCCATAGCCTGTGATACTCGTCGTCACCGCCGCCCCATACGATGGGATGTAATGATGAGAGACGTGCCTCGCTCTATATATATTTGTGTATATATGGGCACATTTGTGTACCACAGAATTGGAATTATTGTAGGATCGATTGCACTTCCAACATATGGCCACTATTGGTTGCTTCTTGCGCCCTCATGTTATATATGTAAATAGACCCTATGGGTATACACTATGGGTATTTTTTTTTTCTTTTTTGAGAATTTGCTATTAAATAAATAAGCTGTCACATAGTAAATAAATTTATTTTGGTAAATTGGCAGAAAAGGATTGATACGCTAACAAGGTTTGTCAAATCGCGGGAAAAGCGAAAAAAATTCCACAGAGCGCTGAGCTCACAATTGAATATAATCTTTGGCTTTGTGAATTACATGAATTGCCGTATTGGACAAGACTCTGGAGGCCTTGTTACATCCTGAAAAGTTGTCATTAGTGTGGGTTGCAAGTCAGAGGACTCATTGATCCATACTTGACTGAAACTGAATATCGATGTAATGTCGCCATCACTGGCGAATAGCAATCGTGAAAGTAATAAACTTACAGTGTTTTATTGGTGGCCGAATAATCTCAAGAAATTAGCCTACGGACTGAAAACCAACATTCGGCACATTATTGACCATATAAGCAAAATGCTGGAATAAGTGGCACAACGTCGGACCGACGCAATGGTCTTCATATGTCAAGACAAATGTGGGCAAAAAGTAAGATGAATTTGGTTGTAAAATGAATGTAATGACTGAAATGTAAATCTTAATTTATTCTTGTAAATCAATTTCATCCCCTTCAAAATAATCCAAGTCTCATCTCCCGTAATGATGCATTTGAGCTTGTCCTGATAGTCTGAAAGCATTGTTTCACACACATCAACGCGACGACTTTTTTCCAAGAAATGGTTTCCACAGATCCTTCTGATATTCCGATCATATCAGTAAGGTCTTTAATAGTCAACCGACGATTTTTGAGCACTAACTCCTTCACTTTATTGACGTGTTGGACATCTGTTGACGTCGATGGTCGTCCGGAGCGCTCCAAGTCATCAACACGTTCTCGACCCTCTTTGAAGTCTTTGTACCACTTATAAAAATTTTTCTGCGACATTTCGTTTCCGCAGCCGAAATTTAATTCCGCAAGCAAAATTTGATGGCACTTCTCTGCTCAATCAAATCAGACATTGTAAAAATCGAAAAATGCACTCTTGGTCGTTTGGTAAACACAAGCGTAAATATATTACTGATAATGACATTCACATGAAAGTTGGCCCAGGTGTTATTAACAGTGCTGCTAACTCATGAAAAAAATAACTAGAGCGAAATTTTAATCCCGCGAAGTTTGACAAATAAATTCACCTTACTCTTTGCCCACTGTATTCTGTATGCTTAAGATTAACAATAAACTCTAAATACTATAAGGGTATAAATAAAAAGTATTTGCTGTTTGATGAATGTCCTTGTTCTTTATTTCAAAATAGTTGTATTCCTTTACAAACACCCGTTATAGGAAGTCACCCTTGTGCTCATAATATCGATTTAATTTTATATTTCTATTCATTTTACTAAAAGGAGCCAAACTTAAAAGAGCAAAGAAATGAAAAGTGCAAACAAGAAAAAACTGTGCTGTTAAAAAAGCTGGAGGGAAAATATTTGTCCACGATTAAATTTTAAATAGCGCTTTATGGCATACATTCCCATACCCTCCTATCGCTCAGAGCTGAACATTTTTTGAATATCATTTCTTTACGTTTTTTATTTTTTATTTTTACCGCTTTCTGCCTAAGTTATACTACATTGCGTTGGCTTACTTGGGTGGGGTTGCTCTTAGTAAATAGACTTCATTCGGTTTTTGGCGTGCAGCCGCGGCAGCGTCCGCGTCCGTACCTCATTCCATGGGCAATGACATAGAAACCACACTTAATCGCCGCGGATCACATTCCGTTAAGAGCGGTGACTATAAAACCAAAACAAAAAAATACAAATTTTATCCTCGCATTTGCTTTATGCTCATTTTGTTGCTGTTGTCCTTTTTTCCCGCACCCAAATTTACAGTGAATATTAAGTGATATTCTTGAGCAACCCCAGCCCGTCGGCTCATTGCTTATGTAGTATGAGTATAGTAGGACTTAACCACTAACGAAGTAAATTTAAGTGGATTTTGTCCACAAACACTTAGCATATTTCGCTGGTCCAAGCAACGTGCCAACGGGCACTCTCCAAAAGCTATAGTAACTGCACTTGCTCCACCATCAACATCGGCACTGTGTTGGACACGATTGTCGTTGAATTTTACGAGCGTCACCGCCTGTATTTTGTTGCTGGCTTTTTGTGGCAGAGCGTTTAGTATACTCGTAATAACCGTAAAAGAAAAAATCAAATCTGAATTTACTTTCAATTTGTACACGATTTACTTTTATGTTTACTGCTCTTCTATCTTTCCAATGGATTTTCTTCCTGTGTTAATTGTGTAAGTGAGCAATGATTTGTTAACATCTTGTGGATAAGATAGACATTACATCGGATTTACAGTAGCAGAAAGAGATTATATTATATTTATAGCGAAATTTGAGGAAGAGAATCAAACTATTTAATCAGAGATTTGGTAGCTATCATCAAAGTGTAAACAACGAAAATGCCGAATCTATAGATTTTGGGTTCCTTTTTCTGCAACAATATTACTCATAGAAGAGGGACCGGAAAAGCGGTTAGTTAATAAAGTTACAGATTAAGCATAATTTGAAGGAGCCATTAGGTATCTGTTAAACGTATTAGGTATGGGTATTTTCAATTTCCAAATCTAAAAATTTACCATGGAAAAGTTACATAAGTTAGGTGACGCTGTCGTACAATTTTTATGATTTTTAATGCTAAAAAATCCATTTTTCGATATCTACTTTATTGTAAAACTTATGCTAGACAATGTTACAAAGATTATTTCATTACTTCAGTTAGAAAAAATAGCATTATCAAGACAATTTAAATCTTTTATAGGAAGAAATATCGTTTTTCTGAGGAAAATTACTCTTTTAATTAAAAAAAGTACAATATATGTATATATAAATATAGTAATATATTGTACAATATATGTTTTTTAATTATCTTTAAGGAAATTATGGCGTAAATGTACAAAAACAAATAGTGCCACAGAAATTGTGAAAATTAAACCAGTAATTCTGAGTATTACTAAAGTTTTCCGACACACAGGCATTTCACAGGTAGTCACCAACTTTATATATATATATATATATACCTGGTTTGGGTGTTTGGCCGAGCTCCTCCTCCTATTTGTGGAGTGCGTCTTGATGTTATTCCACAAATGGAGGGACCTACAAATTTCAAGTCGACTCCGAATGGCAGATTTTTTTTATAAGGAGCTTTTTCATGGCAGAAATACACTCGGAGGTTTGGAATTGCCTGCCGAGGGGCGACCGCTATTAGAAAAATGTGTATCTTCATTATGATGATTCCCGAGATTGGAACCTACGCTCTCTCTGAATTCCGAATGGTAGTCACACACAAATCCATTTGGCTACGGCGGCCGCCTAACCAACCATCTTTAGATACACCAACTTTAGATACGTAAAAAACTGAAATTTGTTTAGTTTCGTCAAATACCGAGGCATAAATTCCATTTCGTATCAATGTGTAATTAAGTCAAAGTGAAGCAAATTATAAGAGGATAATACATACAATAGCCTGATATATTTAAAAAAAAATATTAGGAATATTGCAAAGATTTTCTATTAGTCGAATATGTATGTATTAGTCGCTATACACTCTGGGAAAAACGGTCTAAAGTCAACAAAAATTGTCTTAATTCGAGCCCTTTCAGTGTTGAAAGTCTACTAAACTTGAAAATTTGTAAAACAAACACAAAGATTTTATTTAAGACTGCTTCAGTGTACTTCTAAGAACCAAAGTTCGTAAATTTAGTATTTCGAGTATTCTTGAATTGAGCTAACATTGTTCTTACTTAAAGGCTAGTACTAACTTCACAGCCGTGAAATATTGAAAGAAGTGGCTTAGTTCATTAAGGTTAGTAATTAAAAAAAAAAAACAAAATTAAAGAAGTTAAACCAAATTAAAAATAAAGCATAAAAAATAAAATTATTGTACATTTGATTAATACATTTTTGGGACCTTTCAACCTCCTCGTATACCATTTGTGACACAAGTGACTTCAAGTACTGCAAAAGAGGCTTAAACTTTGTATTAAGCCAACTTTGCTTTTCTTAACTCCACAATGCTATTCATTTTCTCCACAATTTCCCTGCTGAAGATGGTACGGTCACATTAGAATTATTGCAGCTCTTTCCCGATGTACTAAGTGTCGACTTCTGGAAAGAGAACAGGAAAAACGTTCATTAAGTTGTTTATGTTAAAAAATGTCGAATGTTATACTAAATCTTACACAAGTATAGCTGAAGCTTGTAACTCCTCCTATGTGTATGTGCATTTTATGCATGATGCACAGAATAATGAGATGGCGCCTATCGTGGTACCGTCAGTTTGCTCTTACGAATTTGACAATGAGTGATGTCATATTAGCACAATTGGTGACCAGTATCGCCAGATTACTATTTTCGTAACTTGATTCAATTAAAATATAATGCTTATAATTTTGTAAAATAAGCATACATTTTTTAAAAATTAGTTCAATAATTCACTCAGATTTATTTAGCTTTACTTTTTTTAACATTTGGTCCCATTGCCCGCGATTGTAGTTATTGTTGATATTCTTCTCCTTCCAGCAGTCAAATCTCTCTCTCGCTACTGCAGTGTTGCCTAGCTTTGGATATAAAAACGCACTAAAACTTTATATGTTTGACAAATTGTCTTTAAAATGTGCGTTTTTTTAAATAAATGTGTTATAGTTATGTACAATTTAATTTATGAGTTTGTTGTTAAGAAAACGACTTTTTTGCTATATTTGTGGTTATGTAACAAGATAAGGTACTCTTTTTGTGAAAATTTCGTTATGGTTTCTTCAGTATTTTCTGATATTTTGTTGCTTATTTTAACTATGAATACACCTCTTAATGCCCAATATCCCACTAAGGATTTAGGACCGGAAGAAACAATTACACCTCTATGGTTTTAATTCGGATTCAGTAAATTCAAACGCCTTTTTAAATGTGTAGAAAGGTGTTCAATGTTAAGAAGAGTTGAGAGAAGAACATTTAATATTCTTGCATAACCTTAAAAGGATCAAGAAATTAAATTTGCACTTTAAAAATATCAAATTTTAAAAGAACCAACAAATTTTCATTAGCACTAAAATCTTATCAGAGTTACTTTATTTAACCTTCTTTTGCTTAATAATACAGTTTTTTTTTAACTTACAGTTTCAGTAGCTTTAAAATAAAAAGAGAAACAAACACCAAACTTAAAAATTATACCCACTAAATTTATTTCGAAGAGCAAATGGTTGGCAATATTGAACAACTGACGTCACGCACTCTCTGATGGGCGCAATCTTGTTTCTATGATTCTTGCATTTTATGTTATGTGTATTGGCATGTTGAGCGCTGTTTAGGTACACGTCATGAAATGGGTACTACTTTGTTACATATGAATATTTCACGACAATACAATTTCTATAGATTTTGACAGCCATTTTACGTGAAACGCGAACTTAGTACTTAATTTCGAATTTCGAAATGCATTCAACCCTTTACGAATTGAATAAAAGTGCTATTGATTATTAATTTGCATTATTTTTTTTTTAATATTCACTTATAATGTTTGCTTAGATATATTTTAGATTTAGATAGGTTTTATAATTATTTACTGCATAAATGCAATTAAGGGGACCGTCCAGATCATGCGCTAAAAAAAAAGCTATTTTTGGGAATTATTTTTGAGTATGTAATGAAAGATACAGATATAGATATTGTTAGATATAATAAATAAAGTCTTAAATTGTGTAAAAAAATTTTTTTTATTCATTTTATTGCATTTTAATGTACAAAATATAAAGATTCAAGCGTTGTGCTATAATGGAATCTTGGAAGAGCAGAATATAAATTAAGGCTACTGAATATTCTATTGAATTCGATGAGAGCGAAGTCAATAGGCTCAAAAAGTTATAGTGTAGCGCAGGGGAAATAGAAGGAGAAAGCTCAGTATTCGTTGGGAAGCATTGACACGATTATGAGCTCAAGTAGTTCCGAGAAATTAATGTGACTAGAGATGGTATCATAGACAAACAACAGCAATTGAACGGTTCATCTCGACTCAACTAGTTTCATTCCTTAAAGTATAGAACGGACAGTAAAGGAGGGTAAAGGATTAATATACTTTATATATATTTTTTTAATTTATGAAACTCAACAGACATTTAAAACTCGTGTTTTCAGATTCTTTATAAAATTTAGAATGCTTGCATTAGGAATGTATCGTTCCAATATTTAGTTAGAAGGGATAATTTCAAAATACGATTATTTGTTCTTAAAAGAAGAGGTTTCTCCTAAATTCAAGAAAGAATCAAGAATATGTTCAATATTTTTAAATGTTTGGCCTTACATAAAGACCGCTGAATACATAACGAAATTGGGACAAGGAAATCTAAAATAAAGAACAATCAGTCTTAAATTTAGGACTCACTACGTTTATACTTTTATATATATGTGTCAAAGTAATAGGACTATGAATAAGTTCCTTGCGGTTTTACAACAGATGGCGTAACTTGATTATTATTCCATCGATCCACATTTCCAAACATTCATTGGAGAGCTACTGTCGTAAGGCACAAACGTCAGTATAAGTTTTTTATTTGAAGCGTAAACAACAATATTTTTACCACACTTGAAAATGTCGAATTTCGTGCCAAATAATGTGTTTTTGCGGGGAATTCTTCTTCCTTATTTTAATATGAAGAAAAAAGCAGCCGAAAGTCATCGTATCTTGGTGGAAGTTTATGGTGAGCATGCTCTAGCTGAGCGAACGTGCCAGAAGTGGTTTGCACGCTTTAAAAGTGGTGATTTTGGCTTGGAAGACGAAGAACGCGAGGGTGCGCCGCCAAAGTTCATGGATACCGAATTGGAGGAATTGCTCGATCAAGATCCGGCTCAAACGCAAGAAGAGGTTGCAAAAACTTTGGGAGTTGATCAATCAACCATTTCCAAACGTTTAAAAGCCATGGGAATGATCCGAAAGGTAGGCCGTTGGGTGCCGTATGAATTGAAGCCAAGAGACGTTAAACGCCGTTTTATGGCATGCGAACAACTGCTTCAACGGCACAAAAGAAAGGGTTTTTTGCATCGAATTGTGACTGGCGATGAAAAGTGGGTCCATTACGACAATCCAAAACGTCGGGCAACGTATGGATACCCTGGGCATGCTTCAACATCGACGTCGGCGCAGAATATTCATGGCCTGAAGGTTATGTTGTGTATCTGGTGGGACCAGCTGGGTGTTGTGTATTATGAGCTACTGAAACCGAATGAAACGATTACGGGGGATGTCTACCGACGACAATTGATGCGTTTGAGCCGAGCACTGCGAGAAAAACGGCCGCAATACGCCGATAGACACGACAAAGTTATTTTGCAACATGACAATGCTCGGCCACATGTTGCACAAGTGGTCAAAACATACTTAGAAACGCTCAAATGGGATGTCCTACCCCACCCGCCGTATAGTCCAGACCTTGCGCCATCCGATTACTATCTCTTCCGATCGATGCAACATGGCCTGGCTGACCAGCACTTCCGTAATTACGATGAAGTCAAAAAATGGATCGATTCGTGGATTGCGGCAAAACCGACCGAATTTTTCACAAAGGGAATCCGTGAATTGCCAGAAAGATGGGAAAAAGTAGTAGCAAGCGATAGACAATACTTTGAATATTAAATTTGTAACCATTTTACGTCAATAAAGTTTCAAATTTCAAAAAACCGCACGAACTTATTCATAGTCCTATTATTATTATTGTTATTATGAGGAGATTTAGTACTGCGGCCTGAAAGATATATTTTGCACCCTTCATGAATTTTTCATCAGTATTTCTGAGTGCTAACTTCCCAATAAAATTTAGTGCCTGTTCCATTTTATTGATTTTTATTTGCCCCTCTGGTAAAATATTTTTACCCAACTTTTACCCAATCTACAAGGTTCTGTTATATTTCTTGTCATGATTTCAAAATTATTCTTTTTTATTTCCATACTATCTTTCAATAGATTTAGGTTGAAGCTACCTATCATTAGTTTGAATTGCGATAAACCCGGTAGATTACCCGAGTAAGATCTTCTTTACCTTTCCTCTACTTCCTGGATCAGAGAGTTGAAGTTTCCTTTTCTTGGGTCACAAAATGGCTCTGGGTTCATAAATGTGGAGGCCGACCCTTTCCTGGCTAATTTACATGCCATTTCGTTCTCAGTAATTTTTATATGCCCTGGAACCCATAAACTATGTAACTGATTATTTTAACCGAAGATATTCAGCTTATCAAAACATTCCAGTACCAGTTGGGATGTAATTTGGAATGAGTTGAGCGCTGCGATTGGTGTCTGGCTGTCAGCAACACTTCTGTGGTGCTGCCGTGCTTCTGCTGTTAAGTGAGAGCATTTTTCTAGAGTTTTTCTCATTTCGTGTAAACTTTCTCTTGAAATATATTAGTTTGGGGAAAAAGAAATCCGTTACTTTTACGTAAAATTCTCACTCAAATGGTTTGGAACTGCTTTATTGTCAATCTTTAGTTCCTGGGCTACGCTGCGACCACTAACGTCAACTTGTTTGAACGGAATCAACGAAACGAAAGTTCTACGTAATTAGCCATTACAGTAACGGCTCCTTAAACAGCATTCACAATTTCAGCGGCTGCCTGGCTTGCTTTTAACAAAGAAAAACTGTAAAATATACTGAATTTTCTCTTTGTTGAATTCCATTCTTAAGGTAGTAGTCTGGTGACTTACATGTTTTTTGAGTCCATTTTTTGGAAGGGAAAATAAAATTCAATCGGTTTGATTTTCTGATATGTTATTAAAGGTATCAGAAGGTGTACAAAAAAAATATGTTTTTTTTTTTTTAATGTTTTGATACTATTTTTGTACACTGCAGCAAGCGGCAAAAAAACAGGTACAGTGGCTGGCCGGCGTGATTTCGTCACGTGTGGTCATCTGAAACAGAAAAAACAAATTCCTTATTAATCAGTGCGCTTGTCGTTCTGGTATTTATATAACGTTGAACAACGTCGAAATTTCGACGTATGGGCGATCTTAGTATTGTATATATATAATACAATTTGGAATAAAAATTTCACACCACTAAAGAAACAATACAAAACCGCAATGTCTATGAAATAGTTACATGATCTGTTACGATGCCAATCAGTGACAAATTGCAATGATTACGAAACTTATCTAAGAACTGAGTTAGGTAATGTAATTCGGAATGGCTGAGCTCTTATAAAATTCAAACTTTTACAGATATGTATGTGTTTAATTGTGTGTAAGGTATTATATATGTACATACATTTTTATTGTGTAACTGCTAACAGCTTACATTATAAAAAAATAATTATTAAATAAACTATATATAAGAAACGCAGCGCTAGCTACACAGGCTCTTGGCATACAATTTTTCTGTAGGTATATTTTAAAAATATTACGACGAAAACATGGAGAATAGTGTATCTCGCATTCTATAGATTCGATGTTTAAAGGTGCATAGTTTTCAACATAAAATACGTGTTTATTCCGTATGCTATTTGTGTGTAAACAATGACAAAGACCTTTAACAAATAGTCATTGGCAACGTCAGCAAGTGTTAAGATTATACAGTAATGCCTTTGGGCATACACACATTCACACATACGCATGTCTATTTTGCATAAACAAGTACATGTGACTACTGTATTTTCGCAACACACATACACATGCATTAGAAGTTTTTGCCTAAGAGATACAAGTTTGTTGGGTGATTTGCACATTCTAATATAATAGAAATTATAATATTTATGAATTATTGAAATGTCATCCATTCTACGCTACTCACTTTGCAAATTTTCGAAATAATCTTTATAAGCAAACTAAATAGGAGTGTTTATTGTCTAGCACAGCACACAGACTTTCAGAGCTTAAATTTTGAAATTGCAATCCATCATTTAAAAGTGAAGCTAAGTTAAAAAAAAAAAACGTTTGCCATCCTTAGATAACATATCCGTATAGATACTCATACGCATATACTTACATAAACTCGTAGGTATATGCATAAGTATATTTGTACGACTAAATATAAATATAAAAAATAATATTGTGCAGCAGTCACCAGAGGCCAATTCAATCATGTCATATATAATGAAATTTTGAATGCAAATCAATCAGCAACGACACAACGATTTGATGTATTGTTCTGACTTTCAAAGTTGCCGGTAAAAAATCTGCAGGCATGTGACATTTTTATCGATGACAAATTCATTTTTAACTCGCCTGACACCGAGAGTACAAATGTCAAGCAACGCCGAAGCAACACTGGTGCAAGAGAGGGCAAGGGCGAAGTTATAATATACGAGTATATACATACATATGTGAGGGGTAATTTTACATTTGTAAATACATAAATACTCGTACATCTCATTTATGCAACCAACTTGGCTTGGACACGTGGAAGCTCAACCTGAAACAGCGCTATGCGGAACACCCCAAAATACAACAAAATATACTGCATTACAAATATAAATATACATACATATACATATATTCATAAAGTTATAGGTCTGTACATTTGTGCAGTGTGCCAAATGATGTTCAGCTGGCAGTGCAGTCATTTAGTACGCAGACAATCTCTATATTACTATCTGACTTGTTGGTCATACCTCACATACGAGTACAAACAAAAATGCTTCAGAAGGTTCTTAGAAGAGCTTGTAATGCTGCTGAAAGATATGTTCATCCTTGGCATGCGCTTATTTAAATCTTAATTCGGCCTATTCCATGTTTGCTCACCAATAAGTAGATAAATATATACGTATGTGTAAAAAAAATGATACGTTTTTTATACAGGAGATAAATACCGAAAACCAAGATTCCTATTGCGCCAAAGCTTACAATTTTCTACATACATACATGCTTGTGTGCATATGTGCACGTGTGCATGTGTGGCAAATGTATGTGTGTGAAAAAAGGTCAAGTCCAGAATGATGGATGATGCTGTTTCGACATTTGATGTAAAGCAGACAGTATTCCAGACAGTATCAACGGATGTGAGAGCGTTGAAGATTTTGATGGTTTAGCAAAAGTGACAATGACGATGCCGATGTATCACGTTGAACGGTTGATCTTAGCCGATTTGGTTGAGTGACATCTATTTAGTATGCAATATTATTACATACACATATATACTACCTAGTATATGTATATTTCTGCATCCATGCAGAACTTTTCCTGTGAAGACTCGAAATTACACTTAAATGTCTTAGTCTTTGATGGAATTCTTCTCCATTTAGCAGTTATCAAAATTGGATATCACGCACTCATTGGCATAATCACATCATGTGGCATCGCCCCTTTTTCAAATGACTTTATGACTTTATGCACACTTCTGGCACAACACTATAGAAACTATGTCCCATTCCAGTCTATAGGAAAAAAAGTTGCTCAAAGAAATTCGCTGATTTGTTCACACGCGTCCTCAACGCATTCAAATATCACACAATCGCTCGCGGAAATATGATACCTTCGCACGAGCGACTATAAATTTCGTTAAACTTTCAACGCTCACTAATTCAAAACTACAAACACTTAAAATCCAGCGAAAATTTATGATCTCCGAATCACGTGCGAACCACGCGATTCGCCCCAGTCATATTGTTTCCGTGGTATGCACCTCAGATATGATGTATGACTCGGCAGAAAACTCATTCCCCGTTAGCCACAAAAAGCGCACATACACATCCGTTGGAACGGATGTTTTAAAATCTGTTTTCGAATTTGAATAAAAAATTCTTTATGCGGTTTCATGTTTGAATATAAAATAAGTAGCACCACAGTTAGGACATTTGTGTACGAGGTAGAGACGCAGTCACACAAAAACAAATATAGTTCTACTGCGAAACAAAGTCAAGGGATTCATTCGCTGAGCACGATGACAAACGGAAAATCCAAGCCATATTCACGTTCACATTAGAATCATTTGAAATGCACATAAACACTCAACCGAACACACTTGCTCAAAGGCACCAGGACAACCGCCGCATCGTCAATGTCGCTAGACATGTGTTTGCGGTGTTGTTGACTTTTCATGCTCTTTTAAGCAGCGATAAACGTTTTCACGATTCGAAAACTTTGCTTCATCCCTTTAGGTTGTATTTATTACACTTAAAAGTGTGTGCATTTGTTTGTGATTGAATTCTTTGCATGAAATAAGTGTGAAGGTTATGCATACGTACTTACATATGCATGCAAATTATAAATATTATTTCAGTGCTTTGAAATTAAGTAGGACGGCACATAAAATTTATAAATAAGAATCTAAAATTTGAAGAGCCAAGGCAGGTGATAGAGAAAAACTTAACAGTAATATGTACCTGCAACCTAATTATTGTAAGACATGGACTTATTGGGAAGTATCCACAATTGATTTGTTTCTCATTCAATTCTAAAGTGTGATCAGATTGGAGGTACTTTTTCACACGTGACTACTGTCAAACTAAATACATAATTGTATTCAGTATTCATTGACATTTCACCATGGAAAGATTTACGCCTGAACAACGTTTATAAATCGTAAAATTGTATTACAAACATCGAAGCTCTGCCCGTGCGGGAAACTTGTAACCCCCATCGGGCGCGTCCCCAGGTGGCGGATAAGGGAATGCTCATCGGCGGATTAGGCTACTACATAGTCTGCTGACCGAAGGGTAAGAGGCAAATAAAATACCTGTCGTGGACCAACAAGCAAAAGGTTTTCCTTTTTAAAAAATATTCGTTAGTCAGGCTAGCAACCTACTAATATGAAAAAATTGCTCATAGAACCACACAAAGCCTCGGATCGACGCTATGTGAAAAGTGTGCATCGTGCGCTCAGGGCAACTTAAGGTGTACAGCGATGAGGCCCATTTTTGGTGGTGGGCAAGTAAAACCGTTGTGCGACGCTTTATTGGCTGCAGGAGATCCCGATCATGTTTAATACGACGTAAAACACTCATATTAGAGACACACTAAGTTCAGATAATTAAAAAAAAAATTCTAAACGCGCACATTTCAAAAGCCTCAAGATTGAAAGACCTTTAACCTTTTGCACTGGAAATCAATTTCCGGTGACTGTATCGGGTAAACCAATATATGACGAGCTCTTGCTTAGAATAATTTCTATTAAAAAACACTCTGCTCGTTTAACAAATTCATATATACACAATATTTTAATTATTATAAATAAAATTAGTAATATTTTAAAGAATTTTACTAATAAGTTTTTACAGTGGGATATATCTCAAAAAAGTCAGGAAAGTGCAATGCAACAGGACATTTCTTACATTCGCATACAGTTTCACTGCGTTTATTCTGTTTCGAGTATACCTGACATCTTCGTTGAGGCTTTTGTTTACTTTGTGTAGGAGGATTTTTTCTTGGGAAATGTCCCACATGTTTTGCCTGCAAACGCAATGGTTTGGTATCTAACGAAGTTCTTCCGCGTGTTGGGTAAACAGGCATATTAACATTTCGCAGAATTTCTTCTGCAATGTCCAGCCGAAATTTTGAAAATGACTATTTCTTAAAAATTGGAATTTGTTTTGCTTTTCGAAATAAAAAAACATGCTTTTTTACACTTAATTCAGCAGGCGTACATTGCACGTCTTTCCAGCGCAAGAACTTAAAAAGAGATTAACGACGGAGTCATATAGAGATTGTGATGTTATTGCAGGCTAGCACTATATCTGAAACGTCGAGAATTAAAAAACAAATTTAATTAATTCCTATTTCGATTTAAAATTTACTTACGTACTTTGATATTATATTACTCAGTAAACATATATGTGCAATATATAATACAATATTGAAGACACAGTTGGCTTTTGAATGCTCTTAATTAAGTCTGATGTTATTTTTACAGTTCTTGTCGATGCTCAATTAAGATCCACGCATAAATTAAGAGCTATGAAATAGAATAACTGCTTGCACCCACTCCTATATTCGTAATTTTCTTCCATATATAAGTACATAAACAGAAGTCATTTATATGGAATAATATGCTCAACATGGTTTGCAAAAAATATCTCAAATCCATTCGACTTTTGAGCTGCTTCAAACTTACACTTTTCTTGTGCCAGAAATTTTCTAAAGATCCTGAATAGAAATAAAAATTTTTGATGACAATTTCGTAATATTCCTTAAATTTTTGTGAATTTTGTACGGAGTTGGGCACTTTGGTTCTGGTTATAAAACAAACAATATTTTTATTAAAAATTAATGAAAAAAATTAAAATCCTCTACTATCTAAAAACGGAAAATGATTTTTGTTAAATTCTCCCAGAATTTTACAATTTTTTTTATAAAAATTCGCTTGTGCATGTCCTCTCGGCATTAATGGCCACGAGTTTGGACATTTTTGTGAAATATGTCCAGAAAATTGTTTCTTAAAGCCACCTGTAAATCAAGTAAAGGCCAAGTATCTGATTAAGACTTTATAAGAACTTTTATGGGCAAGTTGTATAAAACGAACTTTGTGAATTGAAACAAAAAACAAAATTTAAGATTTTTCTGACCGACTTACCGGATAACATAAATAAATATAATTTTGTAGAAAACTAGCTAGGCAACGTGAACTGTCTGAAACGCAAAACGCTTTCTCATCCAGACTACAAAGCAAAAAAATGGGAATGCGGGAATTGAACAATGCCCGCAGTAGGCATTAAAAACGAAACTAATCGGTTACAAAAGCCGTCACCGTGTAATATTTTACATCTGATGGAATTTTTGTTTTGTTTGTGTTAATGTTTTCATGTGACATTTATTAAAGTATCAAATCCATTCACCTCTTCTTATAATCCTTTTATGACTCAGCTTTCTACTGACGAGGAATTTGTAGACCTTGGGTTCGTTTTTGATTCAGGGATTTCATTTTTAACCATTAGCTGCGTTACAGTTAGAATATACCTCATAACTTAGCTTTTCTCCAGCGCTATGCTAGGGACTTCGAAGATTTCTCTACTGGAAAAACGCTTTGCAATTAGTTAGGTCAAAGTTGGAATATGCATCGATAGTTTGAAATCCGAATTTTTCCACGCATTCTCATTCATTCATTTCGCCTGTCAACCTGTTCATTTTGTTGAACCTGCTCCCGGTGTATGTTCATAGATTTCAAGTCAGTTGCTACCACAAGTAAGATACTGTCCGTAATGTGTGATTACGATATTCTCTGATTGTTCTGTCCTTTTAGAGCAGATAAGCTTTAGCGTTCCTCGCAGAGCACTAACTTTTCTTTCTCCGTTTTATCTAAACGTTGCTAAATCAAGTTATTCTAATTTTTCTACCATTACAAGAGCTCCTAATGAGTTAAATAGAATCTCTAGAAGCATATGCTTTTTATCAGTAGTTCATGATTATACCTCTTAGCTTAGGTTAGGTTAGTCAAGTTTCTTGTTTAATGCAAGACACTCGGTGACACTATGGCCCATTGTGATACCTGCATTTGTTTTCCTCCCCCAAACTAAGTTGTTTAACCACTTAGATATTTTTAAGAAGATAACTAGTCCCTCTAGAGAGAAATTTCCCAGGTCATCAAAGAAACAATCGCCAAGATATTTGGCACGGCACGGCTTTTTTGAAGTGCAGGACATTCACAGGGGAGGTGTTGTACCGGCTCAATTTCTGCTTCATCTCCACAACTCCAGAGCGCTTTGCAGACCCTACAGTTAGTGGTTAGAGACCACCTTCTATTGGTATTCCTCTCAAGTCAATCGCAGTGTAGAACTCGTTTAGAGGAATGCTTATGTCCGCTACCACTCGGTGAAGGTTAAGCTCAGAGCCTTTCCCCGTACACTCATCCGCCCTTATTTTCCCCTCCACTCCACAGTAGCCGGGAACCCAACAAACTGTGGTGTTGTGTTGTTGGATGAGCGAGAGCGGCCTCCTGAATTTTTTAACACATCTTGAAATATTGCGCGTTGAGGCCAGTGCCTCGCTGCTTGACTATCAACAAAAATGGTAAGGTTTGTTGGAGGTAAGTCCATCAGCCTTATCGTTTTTGCTGCTTGGTCTATAGCGTAGATCTCAGCTTGGAAGACGCTACACCAGTCTGGGAGTCTAAATGAGCAATTTAAATATAACTGTTCCGAGTAAACTCCTGATCCAGTTTTATTAGCCATTTTGGAGCGGTTGGTATAAATATGGTGACCACTATCATCTGATATGACTCTGCTCTGTCAATCCTTTCTGTCGGATATTCGTATTTGTCGCATGCCTACTGCTTTAATCCTGGAATCAAGTTTGGCCGATATCCCTTGAACAATGGGTGGAATATGTAGGACCCTTCCAGCGTCGCCTGAGGTATCGATCGGAGCGCACCTGATATTCCAACGCAAACTAATTGTTGAACTTTTATGAGATTCTATAGGTGGGATTGTGTCTACACCGCCTCCACTAAAGTTCTTTAAATCAAAATGGGTCTGATAATAATATTGTACACCCAGTGGTTGATATACGGTTCCAGGCCCCATTTTTTGTCCAATGTCCTCTTACAGATAAAGAGAGATAAAGATAGCATTACAAGCTTGCTACATCGTTTCCTCCATTTACTCCATACATAGACGGTAACTGAAAACTCGGTATTTATATATCTTCTAGTGAACAGAACTAGTTCGGTCTTGGCTTGAGAGAAACTTCCCTGTCATCAGGATGACTACATTGTCCGCATAAGCAACTATCTTGATCCTTTTGTTGCTCATGGTAATTTTTTTTTTTAAGGAGGTTCAAATCAAAATGTCAGAAACATCTCAAAGGTGCCATCACACCAATGGTATGTGGGGCACGCTCCCACTAATACTATAACAATCCTCCACCTCGGCTAGTTCTACCGTGGGACCACAAAAGTATAACTTCTGGGTAGAGCCGCGTTTATGTCAGAAGAAACAACAGGTACCCGCGTCCAGGTTCCTCTCCTGAAGGGTATACACCGTCGATAGTCTCAATTACTCCCACTATGTTTATAGGTGGTCCAAAGTAAAGGAGGCATCGGAAAGCTTGCAGTAGTGTTATCTTAATTCACTACCGTCTTGTCTTCTGTATGATACTGTATTGTGTGTTTCACTTAAACGTCTGTGCTTGTTGTCGGTTCGTCAGAGGCTGTCCGCCTTCTCTGTTGCTGAAACGCTTTGCGTTCCCAAACAATATGGCGAAGTCGTGTCATAATCTTACTTGCAAACGTTTGCGTTGCCTCCCACTTACCGCTGGTTGCGCAAATATCTCGTATGAGGGTGCTGGAGGACGGTTGATGACCCAGGGATTGCTCCAGTATAGCTCATTTCTTTCTAAAGCGGTCGCAATAAAACATGACGTGTTCTGCGTTTTCGTCTGTATTCGGGCAGTTTGGACAGAAAGGGCTGTCTGCCAGCTTAAAACGGTGCAGGTTTTCCTGAAAACAGCCATGTCCGCTGACCAACTGTGAAAGGTGCTAGTCGATGTCTCCATGTTTTCTCAATAACCAATCATCAACACGTGGTATGAGTTTGTAGGTCCAACGTCCACCGGCCTATTGTCAGCAGTCGCTTCGCTGCTTTTTCTCCAGGTGTAGGCCGCGTTCCCTGTCTGTAATAGAGTCGAAACATTTCATCTGCCAAGAGATTTAGGGGTATCTCTCTCGCTATTACGCAGCAATAATAATAAGCAATTCATTTAAGACCAGAGCCCCTGTGGGGCTCCTACAGTAACTGCTTTCCTAGACTAGTGATGCCTGAGTTACTCTATTAGATAGCATATTGCCTATCCATCGAATAATATTTTCGTTCGTACCTATGTCCGTCAACACTGAATTTAACGATTTCGCATCAACATTGTTGAACGCTCCTTAGATATCCAGATTGTACCTCTAGTCTGTAAGACTTTGTAACCATAGACTCAAATAAATAAATAGATAATTTCCATATTAATAATAAAATCTATCCCAGGCAGTTAACCTTTCCTTCAGTATAAATGATAATGTATTTTAGGAACTCACTAAACTGATTCGAAAAATAGTTCTATTCGACACATAGGACCTTCCGTTTGTAGAAAATAATGCACCAGAGAACAAACAAGTATATTTGTCTATATATATGCAATATTTAGGAAAACTTTGCTTCAACCGCATTAAAAGAAAACTTTAAATTATCTTTTGGCACTTATATGTCTTATTAAAAACTAAATTGCGATAAAATTGAATTTGCATTCGAAATACATTAAACGCAGCAGTTGTCGACTGTAAAGAAAACTCAAAACTTTACTGCTGAGAGGCAATGACAGCAAAAATTACATTCAACTGGCAAAAAATTCCATGTCAATGGTTTCGCATGCAGCGCTGGCTTTGGCGCTTCAACTGGCACTCCCGCCACCGGAATCGGTCTCACCGCTCTACACCACCGTCAGATGTTGGTCGCCCTTGCCATGCCTTTAATGTGTTGACAAATTATTTTTCAATGCAAATTTGCACTATAGAAACGGGTGTGTTCGTAAACCACTCTCCACATCAGGCAGCTGCACCCGCAATTGAAGAGGCGACAGGAAGAACGCATTTGTATTATATCTTTGTATGTGTGCGCTTAAACGTTTTGCAAAATTCATTTAAAATTTTTAAAAACAAATCGTCTGAACACATAACAACAAAATTCTCTTTTTTATGCTAACTGAGGGCGCGCGAGCTAAAATGTGATTTTTTTTTATTTTTTGACTCGCTTCATCCAATATATTGTAATACAATATTAAAATTAATATTTCGCGCACATAATGCGAATAAAGTATGCAATATGGTGCCAAAAAAGAAAAGCTAAAGTTCTCCCCTTCAAAACGGGTATTTATTATTTTTACAAAAGATATTTATAATATTCACATTGATGCATTGATAAAGCATTAAATATTCACCATTCGCCTTAATTGCTATAAATATTTTAATCGTTGTTATTATGCACGCTCTGTATAATAGCTCCATAGTTACATATATACCATATATACTAGCTACATGTAGATAAAATTGAGCTTACATAGGTATTTGCATAAGTATTAACATTTGATGGTGTATGTGCTTAAATACATGCAGAGCGTTAAAACTTTTATTAAATTCAAATTGCACATCAATTTCACGCTTTTTAACAGTCAAGTGTATACTTTTCGTTTTGTTACGTGGTCATACTTTAAATCATACATACATACTTATATTAAATTTAAGTCATGTTTGTGCTTCATCGAGACATCAATACAATTAGAAAGCTCACACAAGCATGAAACCAGGCCCTTCTCTTCTCCCTATTTGTGTCTAATTGGGAAAAAACCAATGAGTAACTGGCAACCTCTCTCCCTTAGACCATACTCTCATGTTTACCATAAAGTACATAAACGTTACATTTGGGCCGAACACAGTTACAGGCAATACGACAAATCGTAAGCTATTGTTTTTTATTAAATTTTTAGTTGTTAGATACTCTACACATGTAAAATATCGAAACTAAAGAGTACTAAATGAAGTTTCTCTACACTCTTCTCTGATAAATCCCAAAGGTGATATTTGTGTTGACAGTACGTGTATAAGTGCTAACCCTTCTCTCATTTGCCGCTCTCTTGCTCCGAAGCATTTCATTTGCGGTAAATTGATATTCTGTCAGTGTTTAGGAAAATGTCTAAATTATGGTATTTATTGCATATTTTTCACAATTTAATTGCACAAGAGGAGCATTTATTTTGCCGGTATTGTAGTTCGTATGGTTGCAGTATTTAAAGCCATAATCATTAACGTTATTACACGGCAATTGTGTGTAATGGGCGGACATAACAACTATATTAGTTAAAAGTTTCATTTCGCATTGCAGCACATACATATGAACATATGGTACATATGTATGTAAAAATGAGCAGTACTTCAATATCTCGTCATCTAGGGATTTGCGAGAAGCAAGGTCGCACATTCGTTCATAATATTGGTTGATTCATGCTGCATATTGATATTTTATAACTCGCAATTTAAAACTCAATTAACTATTTTTTGTATTTGGTAAAAAAATGCGCTTTACCACAGTTAACATTTTTTGTTGTTGAAGAGCTTGAAATAGCTATTTCCATTTAAAGCTTAGTAAAAAAAATTGTAATATCACGAGAATCTTATGCTTTAAAAATATCAAAATCTAACAATTTATGCCGTTTTCCACCTACTTATATGGATCATTTAGGATATAAATATTATTAAGGACGTTTCAGCGAAAAACTAATCACAGAGAAATTTATTCGAATGGGAGCTTCCTGTCATAAATTAAGACTGAGTGAAAATCTTTTATCAAATATTTTAAACTGGATTTAGTTTATTAGTCAATATAGTGCTTTCACAAATCTATAATATTATAATATCATTTGACAAAAATTTATGTTTATAAACTTTCATTGAGATAGTTTTGTTCTCTTATTAACTTTGAAAGTATTAGAAATTTAGAATGGTAGCAAAGCAAATAGTAAGTAAATTTCGAAGAAAGTTTTGTATTTAATAATATTTCATTTATAAATTTATATCCCGTACTCACAATAATAGTAGTGGGAATGTTTTGACTATTTATTTAATTTTGTTTATTTTTTATAAAAATATAGTTATTGCATTTGATTTTTTAGGGAATTTTTTTTTTATATAAAAAAATATGCATCAATCTTCGACATGTCAATGATGCCAGATCCGGATTCAGGAATTCTGCTGGTGGGCCGCTCAGCACTGGCCATTGGCATCTACACTTGGGAAAAACTCCTTGCGTTTTAACTTTTCGCTATTATACCCGATTGTTAGTACACGGATTAAACCACCGCTGTGAGGATATTCATCCAATTCTAGTGCATAAGCGAGACGGTTGTCTGATATTGGTAATAAGCGTATATAAACGCGTGTTCAGCGGACATCGATAAGGTAATCGAGGAGTGCAAGTGCAAAACTTCAAAAGGAAATTTGAATGTACTACAGTAGTTAAACTTGGTATGAGTGAATCCGTAAGAATTCCATCTGTTGTGGCTCTGGTGTTCAAGTATGTCAACGGCATACGACCCACTGCTGAATTCAGGATTTTTCGAGTAAACTAAAATATATAATCCAAAATCGAAAAGTATATCACAAACCTTATCATGCATGCACGTAGAAAACATTTCTGGGCAAGAATTATGCGGTGCATCTGATCTAATAGCGACTCTGCATTAGCCAAACAATCCCTGCTTGACTGATACCAAGCGAGATTTCGGTGCTTTAAGAAGTGTTTTACTCATTACCTTTACTTCGACGAATATACCCGTTCAACATCCAGTAGCTCATCCGATTCTTTTTCGATATACTTTTCAAGCAAAGGTGTTTGCTTTGTTCCAACTGACATCATTTGTATTCGCCACTGAACCCCAACACTGGGCAAAGTATCCCGTGGTCAACTTTTGCTATTAGCTATTCGTTGCTCATCAGTCGTCAACCTTGGAAGTTCACACAATGCCTTCTCAACGTAATGAATAAGAGTTACGCTACCAAACCTTCTGTTTCGGTTGCAGCGATTCCGAGCCTCGCACAACCGTAGGATTGGATTTGGCTCTGATGTGTCGCCAAGTGGTCACATATGACTTCAATTGATGTTGCCCGAATAGTTGATTTTATGTATGCTACCTTATCAGTGACGTACTGTTATGTGCATAAAGGTTATGTGCTCTAACTGCAGATCAGAACGAATACTATTCATGACTGTAAGTAAAAGTTGCTAAAAGCTCCACACATAAGACGGTAAACTCCGTCAAAGGTGTCACCTTTGCGCAGGTGGTGTAAATCGAGGAAGTTCCCAGTGATCAATTACATATTTCTTCAAAAGCAATAAGTAAGTAGCTGTTCATAAGTTTATCCTCTTCAAATTTTAATATCATGCCGCAATATTTTTTTAGAGCTAGCGCTAAGGCTACTGCATACCGATGTAACCGGAGAAGTATGTCAAATAAGTTATCCTGCAATTGTGGTCCAGCGAATTGTGTGTATTTTCGTGAGACATGTTGTTTTTTTTAGTGAGGTGTGTTTTTGGAGAGGCATTGCGGAACCAATGCGGAACTGCTTCTGTTCTAAAAAAATATAAATAAATAATTGGCGCTTTTATAATTTTATAAATAAATAATTTGGTACACTTCTGTTAAGTGTTTGGCCAAGCTTCTACTCCTACCATATTTATGGTGTGCGTCTTGATGTTGTTCCACAAATGGAGGGATCTACAAATTTAAGCCCACTCGGAATAGCAGATATTTTCTATGATAAGCATTTCCATTGCAGAAATACACTCGGATTGCCTGTCGAGGGGCGACCGCTATTAGAAAACTGTTTATTTTCTGATATATCCTGTGATCTACCTAAGTAATATCCACCGCTTCCATGTAGCCTAGACTCAAGTCCCAAGTGTTCTCGCATACTTTTCTCTCATAGCAAAATCACATGTTTTCAAGTTTTCTCTTGCGCCTCTCTCCGATATAATTCTATTGCATGGCTATTTAAGCTCTAAGCACACTTGCAGAAATTAGTAGCATTATCTTCTTCAGATGCGACATTAATAAATGGGTTGAACCATGTGCTCGATCCTACTGAACCTTTTTCTATCCATTCTAATATATAAGCGTATTTAAGCATACAGTTAATTTTTGGTTTCGTCATTTGATATAAAGAACTGGCAGCTGGTTTTTATGAAAATATTATTTATGACAGGAATTCATTCAGAAGCTTGCCATTGCTTAACCAGAGACAACGGCTACTAACCATTTCACGCATATCTACTAAGTCGTTGATTTTTATTACGTACTCCTATTAAAACTTTTAGAAATATATAAATAGATAAATAAAATACACTATATGTATACCCTTACGCATATATACGCCAACGCAGGTACAAATTTATATGCCCTTAGTCTCGTATTTAAGTATACAAATGTATAATTTTCCTTGGAACTGGTCCTTGCGCTTGGCGCCACAGCTACAAAACATTCACCTCTGTGACCAATTCACATTTCACTCACCCAATGGCCGGTAGCTCAGACTCGTACCTAAGACCCAGGAAACCATTGTGGTGTGTCATACAAATGTCCTACAAGTTATTTTTGGACAAACACAAATACAGAATATATGTAATGCATACATACGCGTTTTACATACCTACACCAGTGCTTACCTTTAAATGCTTTAAGGCACTTGGTGGGCACAACCCACCAACTGTCTCTGCATTTTTATTTTATTTCGAAGTGCGCACGCCATAGCGGGAGGTGGGTGGAGAAGCTGTCAGAATGAATGAAAGGCAGAGACACACCCACTGCCAGTCAACGGCACACGATAAACTAAGCACTGAGCGTCAGGAGCGTTAAATGAGAAAAGTGGAAATGCGTCACATCTACTCACAAATACATATAGTATATATATGCATAAATATATACATATACACGCTCGAATATATACATTTTTTCTAAAAAAATTGACACTTTTAATTAAACCGTGGTGGCTTTGTCCATTAACATAAATTAAATTTCAAGCAAAACTTGTTCGGCAAATATTTGCCTTTATTATTGTTTAAGTATTAAAGCATTCCAAAAATTTGGCGAGAAACCAACCAGACAAATACTGTCTGTCATATTACTTCCTCAAACTTATTTAATAAATGCCCAGTCATTCCTTCCGAGGGTTACCAAATAAGCAGGAAATAGTTGCTAATCATTCGTCGAATTTATTTCACTTCTTTTGCTGAAATCGAATATCAATCCCATCTCCATATTGCCCTGCATTATTCTTATTACATTTATAATTTTGCCAGCAGACACTATTATTTCCATTAGCATGATTTTTGTTCACTTTCATGAACAAGGAAGAACAAGAGACTTCGAATCGAATGAGAGAAAAGAGCTAGAGCCAGCACTCTTGATTTACTTTTTATGCGCTGGATGATTACTCATGATATTTCACTTCAGCGCCTCCGACAGTAAATTTCTTTTTGGTTTTGCGCAAATAATGTTGTAGTTGTCGGACTAACAGACAGCGTCAAGGCAACGCTGAACAAACACCGACACTGCTATTAAAATAAGGTACTTTACTGCCATAGAGAAAGACAGCAACAACGATCAACATGCTTTTCTTACTCTGTACTTTTTAACGCAAAATAATACATATAGACAAAGGGTTCGAACTTTAGTTTACAGTGCATAAATAGTTTTCTGGGATATCTTCATCATATTCCACCAAGTTGGACAAGTTTTTGTTGTTGTGGCACAATATTCATAAAGTTCTACCAAACGAATTGAGCAAAAAACTATTGACCAATGTCCTTGTCGAAACATGTGGTCCACTTATGCACATATCTACGCTCACTTGCTCTTCAAAAATTGCTTCCGCGTCTTGGGTTAATGATTTTCTACGCAAAGGCCGGAGGTTGTCAAACTTTCAGTAAGCCATTTGTGCACTTCTTCGATAAACCTATGTACGGCACATTTTATGCACACTTGCCTTATGGGAAATAGAATGAGAAGTCTTACTCGTAAACAATAAACATGAGAACATATAGATTGAAACTAAAATTTGTATGTGTATACGAGTATGCAAGGATGTAGTCAATGGCGGAACAGGGCAAATCGTGAAGGTCTGAGTTATTGATAAGTTTATAAGTATTGAAACGTTTTTAATGATGAACGAAGAAGTTCACCATTTTTACTATTCGCGCATTTGAAAGATTTGTGTTAATAAAATAAATTTCGAAAGAGTAATAACTTCGAAATAGGGGAACTGGATTAGTTGGTAGAAATTTTTTGTAATACTTTAAACCTGAGGGTATAATCAAAAAATTATTAAAATATGTTTGTTTACTTAATAATTTAAGTACCTATAGAATTTGAGTGCTTAAACATTTTATTGAAATATGTTCCTTCATATTTTGCAAATATTTATTTTCGAAATTTCGTTTGTGTTTTGAAAAATAAATATTCAAAATTAAAATTTTTATGTAAGGGATGCAGATATTTTTGAAATTTCATGATTTGTACGAATTGACAGCGGCATTGCCATATTGGTAGTAACAAAATATAAATTATTTCGGGACGGAACTTTCAAGTACTTTCAATGGGTCGTAGCAAGGCGGGACTATAATTTTAACTTTTTTCATTCAAAATGGTCCATGAATTGTCATTTTTGTGCACACTTTATCCTCAAATGGCAAATTTTGTTCACCTCTTTCGATATTTTAGAGTACAAAACCAACCATACACGGTTTATTTTTGCTCGGCTACTGTGACTTGTTTATTATGATTTGAAGGTCGGCCCATTATAATAAAACCACACAATACATATGTATATGTAAAGGGTCTTTCAAAGCACTATTTTTATTCAAAATACGGCTCTTGATATTTTTTTGTTTTAACTCCATTTATTACATACAATCTGCCATAAATAATAACATTTAGTATTATTTATAGTTAAAGTTGAAAGAAATTTAGCTTTGCCCAAGAACACCCAGAGGAGTTCATTACATAATTCTGCACATTATAATGTACAATATAATACGAGACATATGTAGTTTTATACGTGTTTACACCATAATTCAGTGGGCATACATTTTTGCAATCTTCGTGAAGTGAAGTTGTCATTAAAAGGTTTAATTGCTCGAGGATTTGTATGAGTGGCAAACCGACTGCTGCATCGCTGACAGATTTTGCTGATTTCTTCGTAAATTGCCGTAGCATTTAGATTTCGGTACAGCTTCGTTTCGTGCGAACCATGGCGTACACTCCTTTGAGCGGAGTCTCTGCAATATTTCCAGACTAGATTTTGAGCCCGAATCCCATATTTCGACTCCGTATGCCCATAGGTTTGTAGGTGGTTTAATGATTGTTTTGAATATGAGGACTTTATTGTCCAAAATAAATGTTGATTTGTGGTCAAGTATTGGTGAACGGAGTTTCAGCCCAATTTTTTTTCGCTTCAACAATATTTGCGGTCGCTACTTGAGACGCCTTACTAGCAGAATACCTTAAGGGGTCCTGGTGGTCTACAGCTCGAAAATTTAGGGTATTTTCAGGAGTTTTTTACAATAAAAAATGCAAAATGATATTTAAATTTTGTAGGTTTTTTATTTAACTTCTTTGACATATGATACAAAAATGAAAAAAAAACATTGTTTCAAATTTTAAAAATAGTGCTGAAGTTGACCCTCTCGAATATTTGGACCTGGACGGTGTTGTCCATTTTGACTTTTCTATTTATCTGCAACACAAAAGCCAAAAAATATTATTAATTAGTATGAGTGTAGCTATATCCCGTACTACTCGTATTTAGAATAAAAAAAGGAATGACAAAATAGCACCGTTTTGAATTTGATACACTAGGAAGATTTTTTTGTTTCAGTTTTTTAATAAAAAAAATACAAAATAATTGAATTAATAAAATGATTCTAGTACGGGTGATAACCATTGATATTGTGAACAACACATTAAAATTTCAGACGATTCGGTTGAATAGTTTGTTTGGTTTTTGACAACATCAGACTGAACTGAGTAGTTTTGAGATGATTAAGTTTAAAGTTTTGAGAGTGGCCGCGTGACGAATCTGACTCTATCTGCTAAAACGGCTGTAGAATCGAAAATATTGGGAATATCCTTCCAACATTTTGACAGTATATTCTTAAAAGCCTTTACTTTCGAAATATAAAAGAAATCGATTTTTTGATTCTGAGGTATTCAATCCTTGTTTAGAGATACGGCAAGGCATGAGCCTTAGCGAAGCGTGAAAGTAATCTGCAAAGATTTGGTTTTGTTAGCTTTTATGCGCCAGGTTTTCATAACCAGGCGTGTAAAAATTATAATACACAATTTAAATGTCCACCATGAGCATGACAATAGGTAAAATCAGCCGAGATATCGATGTTGAAGGTTGTTCAACAACATTTTATCTACAGCAGCTATATTCTCAACAGAACGTCCCGTTTTCGGTCTGCCAGTCTTTTTCTATCTTTGAGAGATTCCGTTTCTTGAAATTTTATCAACGACGATCCTTTCAACCAAAAAAAATACGACTTTCGCCATTTTTGTTGGTCTTAAATATAAGCAATTTTCACAAAAGTTTTAATAATTTTAACGCGTTGTTCTATCGTGTAAAATTGCACGTCTGTCTACTTTAGAAATCCCAAAGATGGCATAAAAAAGATACCGTCTAGAATTTTATCTCTTCTCGCATCTAGTGGTTACCTTCAAAAGACCCTTTATAATAAATGCAAATCTTATATAAATAGAAAAATTTGGGTATGAAGAAGCTGATGATGTCAAAAATGATATATTCAAAAATATTTGGTTTAAATGTAACTCTTTCTAACTCAAGAACTCTTCAATAAAAGATAAAGAAGATTTTATTTGTTTACTTTGCATGCCTTCAACCATTTAATTATAATAGAAGAAAGCGTTGGATATTTGAAAAAGTTTAAACCCACAACCCATTCTTATTCTCCTTTTTTTCAAAGGGACTAATTTCTCTTGTTTATCTTTGGTTTTAAATTTATTCAAAACCATTTAGAAAGTTATTTATTTTTAGTACCTGATTGTGCCTCCATTTTGATGGCGAAGTCATAATGCCAGCAAACCTCAAATGGCGATCAAACTGAATGCGTCAATTAACGAATGACAAATTTTATTTTTCTATCAAAGTTTGTTCAAGGCTCTAAACTTTATACGCCCAAATATTATAAAAAAATCAATATTTTCCTTTTTAGGTAAAAAGAAACCAACAGTTTTTTATTACTTTGAAAGCAAAGTTTATTAAGGAATTGTAGCGTCATAATAACGCGCAGAGGTGGGTTAAAAAACTTTTTTTTCCATACTAGTGAATGTCTCACGCTAGATATTCTGAAGTGTTGTTAATTAATTCAAATCTAAAATTTTAAAAATATAGCATGATAAGAAAATCCGACCAACTTGATTTGGAAATACCTACGTTTTTTATTCTCTGCATATCAGACATAATTAAAACTGCGAAGTAGCTCAAACTTCAATACATAGATATATAGATAGATAGAGTTCTTTATTAAAACAAAACACTTTCATACACTTTAAACACTACACAAAACTTAATTAAAGAACATATGGCATTGACTCTAAGGTTGTTTGTCGGTAAACTAAATACAATTTCAATTTTATTACAACAAAGAGTTAACAAACTTCAATGGGCGAATTGTAATAAATTATAAAAAGAAGGGTTTTGTTGGCTATATTTATCACAGTTATCACATTTCGCATATTAAGTTATATCTCATATTCATTCAAAATCAGTTTTCTATAATCTGCATTATTTCCCGAAAACAACAACGGCAAAAATACTTCAATCCCCTGCAGATTTACTAATTCCTAAACGTTCGTCTGATTAATCGTACAGAAGAATATGTAAAACATATTTTTTTTTATTAAATACCCGCAATTTGAATTCATTTCACACATCTACACCTTACATTGATCCTGTCTTAACTTTTTTGAGCGGGCACTTCTCTTAACATTTTCAAAATAATACCAAACAGATGTCGTTAAGGTGAGTTGTCAAATGTTAAGATTTTCTATAGTCCTATAGAGATGCCCTTTATATATATACATATATTCCCGTAGTTTCTAGGTGGAACAGAGGGTCTCAAAGAGATGTCTTAATAGCAAAAGTTTGCGATCTGCTTCTGAAATTTCAGCTTTAACATACCTTTTTTAACATAACCCATAGAAGATGTAGATGTCGAGTATATTACTGAAAGTGGAACTGATGTTATCCACAAATTATGAGACCAAAGATAATATCCGAACTCAAGTACAAATTTTAAGGATTTTTTTGTTATTCCTTCAACTAATTTAATTACTTTAAATCCTCATTCAACGATTTAGTTAAACTCTTTGAATTAAACGAATCAAATTCCAACGCAAAAGAAACTATTCAAATCTCTATGTAATAAGATATGGCTCGGCAAATATATAAGAAGTATATAAGTATAAGCAGCCGCCGTTGCCGAGTGGGTTTGTGCGTGATTACCATTCGGAATTCACAGAGAGAACGTTGGTTCGAATCTCGTTGGTTCTAATAGCGGTCGCCCCTCGGCAGGCAATGGCAAACCTCCGAGTGTATTTCTGCCATGAAAAAAATCATAAAAAAATATCGGCCGTTCGGAGTCGGCTTGAAACTGTAGGTCCCTCCATTTGAGGAACAACATCAAGTCGCACACCACAAATAGTAGGAGGAGCTCGGCCAAACACTGTTCTGTTTATCTCGTCAATCGTAACGTAGCGTCGTCCTTTCATGGGCCTCTTCAGTTGCGGGTACAAGAAAAAGTAACAGGAGGCCAGATCTTGGAAATACGGTGGCTGTGGCATCATTAGTGTGCTGTTTTTGGTCAAAAAGTCGCGCATAGGCAATGATGTGTGAGCCGGGGCGTTATCGTGATGCAAGAGACTATTTTTGTTCTTCCACAAATCCGGGCGTTTCTGGTGCATTGCTTAGCGCAAATTGCGCATAACTTGCAGGTAATATTCCTTATTGGCGGTTTTACCCTAAGGCAAGAACTCGTGACGCACAGCGCCCCTGCAATCGAAAAAAACGGTAAGCAAAAATTTTACATTCGACCGAACTTGGCGTGCTTTTTTCGGTCTGTGTTCGTGCGGCAGCTTCCATTGAGATGATTGAGCTTTGGTTTCCACGTCATAACCATAAACCCACGATTCGTCACCAATTTTGACCCTCTGGAGCATATTTGGGTGGTCGCGGACAGAGTCCAACATCTCATTAGCAATGTTCATGCGATGCTGCTTTTGGTCGAAATTGAGCAGTTTTGGTACGAACTTTGCGGCGACCCGTCTCATGTCCAAATCATTGAAAAAAATCGAATGACACGAGCCAATTGATATGTCTAGATCTTCAGCAACTTCCCTAACGGTGATTCGACGATTGGCCAATACCATTTTCTTCGCTTTATCAATTTTTTCGTCTGTTATTGAGGTGCTCGGGCGTCCGGCATGCTTTTCGTCGTTCACATCTTCTCGGCCTTCTGAGAACATTTTGTACCACCGATAAACGTTGCTTTGGTCGAAAGTAGATTCTCCGTATGACACAGTCAATGCATTCGGAATGCATCCGCGCACTTAATTTCGTTTTTCACACAAAAGTTGATACAGGTTCTTTGCTCCATCTTTTTGAATAGGTAAAAATCGAAGACGAGCCGAAACACGTGCAAGTAAAGCAGCTGTCAACAATTAACTGAACATTCAAAATGGCCGAACTCGTCGGCATGAGTGAGAGACATGAGAACCAACATATCGCCACAAAAAAATCGATATTCGAACATACGTAGCCTGCGAAAATTTAAAATTTGCGATACATTTGGAACACACCTCGTATTTGTCAGATACATCCTTTTTGGTGTTTGACCGAGTGTCTACTCCAACCTGCGGTATATATCCTGATGATTTGTAGTACACTTTTGGTGGAACCCGGCTTGCCAATACCTGCCAAGGAGCGACAACAATTATTGCAGAACAACGTTTTCTATAATTTAATATAAACTATTTGCTGGCAATTTTGAAAAACAATTATTATTTAGAAGTATATAACACAAGACCTCTACCAAAAATGCCTTTTTTGTGCATTTTAACTTTTCATATTCCAAAACACAAAACTGTATACACGCTCACTAAAAAATGTGTGCAATATAAATATAAAACTGTTAGCCAAGCCCCTCCTTAAAGAGTTTCTTGGTGCGCCAGTGTATGAATATGCGTGTGTGTGTAACTGTTTATGTTCGTTCTTTAAGGTTCTCTTTTCACGATAGGCTCTCATCCCCTTAGCGACAAAGGAATTTATGTTTCACCCTAAAACAGCATCGCTTCCTCCAAGGAAACCTTTGCCGAAACGACAGGAAAAACGGAAATTCGTTTTTCTTCTCACTGACATTCCCTTCTTCTGCATATCTGAGCATTCTGAATATGTACTTACTGTGGCTGCGGTTGGAAGTTTACATTCTTGCACATTGCGTTACCGAAAGGATAGAAAGGTATTGTGCCACCTGCCTGATACTACTACATAAATATATATATGAATTTATACATACATACATATGAACGTAATTCTGTAAAAATTTATTTTGTATCAAAAGGTATACACAGTCATTTATATTTGAGCTTTAACATAAGGCGTTAAAAAAATAAAAATATTATCAAATATGTGTGTATGCAAAGAAGACTGCAAATTAAAAAAAATTGTTGAAAATAACATATTATAAATAGTTGGCGCACATTTTACAAACCGTAAGAAGTTGGTGTGTTTACTTTTCAATCCTTCTCACAAAACATATTTCTAAGAAAACATTTCAAGCATTTCTACTGCGAAATTGAAACATTATAACACTACCCACTGATTTTTGGGAAGTGTGAGAGTCTATAAAAAACAAAATTTATAGATTTCAGCAGCATTTTCGAATTCTAGATAAGAGGGAAATGTTGCTAACGGTGGTGTTGGGCTGGAAATGCTGATGGTATGCGGGAATCGCCGTTGGAAGGGTAGCGATGTTTGTGGGCGATAATTTTTGCCTCTAGCCGTGTCACCTGCAAGTGTTTATTAACTACTTTAAACGAATATGTTTGAATATAATTTGCGAGACCTTAAATTGAACTAAGCAGATACAAGCATAAATCTGTACGTATGTCTGTTTCAAAATATTATATTTAACTGAAAATGTTAAATTTATTTATTGTTAATATTTTTTTTTTTTTTCATTTCAGCCGATAATGCAATAAGTAAGTACATTTCACCATTTCACATTCAAAACTAATTGGCAAAAACAAATATAATTATATTTTATAAAAAATAAATTGCATTCATTTTTGGCGAAAAATTCTGTCTTCTGCAGCCTGTGTAGCTTGACAGAAAAATAAAAGCAATTTGCACGCCAGACTTTAGAGCGGTCGCAACATACAAACATACACGAATTTGTTATTTTAGATAATTGCAAAGTTGGCGAACGGAGCTTAACTGCGGTCAGTATATTTAATTTAACATTTTTGCCTTTCGTTTCTTTCTTACGCCATATTGCAATATTTATTTCTCTTTTTGACCAGCGTTTCTCTTCTCCATTCAGTATATTTAGTGCTTTTGCATGCATAAATAAGCAAATGCAGTAAGGGGAATAGTGCTAAAATAAGAGAGAACGATGTATGTACTCTGTAATTCGCATACAAGTATACCTATACTTTTTTTCTAATCTGCAGCCACCGAGTTTCCCATCTCTATTTGGATAATTTTGTTGAAGGATGGGCAGGGCTTTCCTTGATTCGGGTAAAAAAATAGCAATTTATTTTTGATCACGCTTGAAATAGTTCGTTTTCTGTTTTTCTGTCTGGTTAAATAATGTGACTTGGAAATTCGCGTGTTCTTGCGCGATAAGTGTATAATGGCATTGAAGGAGGAAAATAAACAAATTTAAAATACATAAATGTGATGGGTTTGCGTATTTTGTATGCTTCCTAAGTTTTTCTGGCCCCGCAAGGTGGCGCTGTAAACGATATATCTCTAGAAATCATATTTTTCATGCGATTAGTTTCATATTCAGAATATGTTTTTTTCAGAAAATGTTTTAACATACTACTTCAAATATTGAAGTTTTTTGCCCTCCTTCCACACACACAACCGTCCCTTCTTATTGAATTTGGGTAGCCTTTCAAAATTATTTCGTTAACTCACATAGTTACCAGTACTTCGTAAGGGTAAACTTTTTAAATGAACCAAGGCAAGCAAAAACAAAAAAAACACAAATGCTTCCCTCAGCTGTCAAGAAAGTGTTTCTACAAACAGATCCATTTTCGGCTTCTATTTCGGCAGCGTCAAGTTCGCAAAATACAACAGATTATATGTATTTTAGTCGAAGGCGCCACATACGTGCCATACATGAAGTAACACCTAATCACACATAATACATAATCTATTTTGCTCTCAGCCAAATGCCAGGAATGCAAAATATGAAATCGTAAATAAATCATAAGTAATGCAAAAATACATGAGGTTATTAAATTATACAATAGAAAAGAGTGTACAACAGTTATCAGAAATGTGTTATTTATAACGTAATAACTCGTACAATAACTAAAAATAGGCTGTAGCCAAAATCTTCAAGTGGAAGCCCACGAAAAATATCTGAGCGCGCCGAATGTATTTTGTTAAGAAAAGTTGGCGCAAACACTTAGATTTCGACAAGAAATCTGTCTAGTGAGCTTAGAGATCAGTGTGGGGTTCAGTTCCTTATAAAAGAACGCGCCAAGTTTTGCAAAAGTACAAATATACTTGCCGAAATGAAGTTACTTGAAAGAAGTCTTTGCCTTCTGCACAGCATATTGAAAAGCGGTTATCTACCGCTAGAACGTACCTAGTGCAACTAGATAGCTACTGGGATGATGGGATATTCGGCGATGAGACTGAAATCATACTGCATTACAACGATGGGCACAATAGAGTGTGGAGGCCATTTAAAGCATTGGAAAGGTGGAATATTATACCAACAGTGCAATTTTGAAATTCAGTCATTTTGGGAGGAGGCATATCGAACAAGGGAATGGCTGAATTGATATATATGCACGAAAATATTTCAATATTCTGCAATGCCATTTGTTATATAGTGCAACAAAATGTAGCTTTATTGTGACTAACAAACCTCAGTTTAAATTCTATCGAAGCAACGATTCAAAACATAGTACTCATATAGCCAAAATTTGTAAAAACACTCTCAAAAGATCGAACCGACATCAAATACCATAAAACTAATGTTCAAAAATGAATTAATTTTATAAGAATCAGCAGGCTACAAGGTGTTATAGATGCTCGGGGTAGTCATACGAAGTACTGGTTCAAATTTCATTTTTTAAAACATACATATGTATATCTTAAAGCTGTTAACTGCAAATGTAAAAACACTTTCTTGACAGCTGTGTTTTAAGTTTACTACTGTGGGCAAAAAGTAAGGTGAATTTGGTTGTAAAATGAAAAATCTTTATTTATTCTTGTAAATCAATTTCATCCCCTTCAAAATAATCCCCTCTCGATGAAATACACTTATGCCAACGATTTTTCCAATTCCCAAAACATTCCAAATAGTCCATTTCCGGTATAGCCATCAGCACCTTCTTCGATTCAGCTTTTATCTCCTCAATCGACTCGAAACGCGTTCCTCGGAGTGGTCTCTTGAGTTTTGGGAATAGCCAGAAGTCACACGGAGCCAAATCAGGCGAATACCAAGAGTTGTTGGCCCATAATTCTGGTCTTTTTAGACGAATTGCTTCACGTAAACGACGCATAACGCTCAAATAATATTCCTTATTAACAGTTTGGCCAGGTGGAAGGAATTCATAGTGCACCACACCACAAAAATCGAAAAAACTGAATTTCGCTAGATTAGTAAATAAATACCAAAACAATTTCTTGACAAACTGTATGGATATTAAATACATGGTTAGGTTAGGTTAGGTTGAAGCGGTTGTCTTATGGGACACACTCAGGCTCATAGCCCATTGTGATGCCGCGTGGGGGAGCTTTCCCTATTTCTCCTAAAACCATTGTGCGCTTTTCAAAAATTTTTGAAGATCTCCTATTTCTGTGGAACTGAGATCTTCCAATTCGTTAAAAAATTGTTTGCCTAGAATAGCAAATCTCCGTCTGGATAGAGCAGGACAATGGCACAGAAGGTGCAAGATTGTCTCCTCCTCTTCCTCATCGAGACAACTTCTACAGAAGTCGTGTGTTTGCACACCCATCCTTTGGGCGTGCCTACCTATTAGGCAATGTCCCGTTATGACTGAAATCAGTGTGCTAAGATTGTGTTTGTTTTGGCTTAGCAAAGATTCTGTGCGTTTAGCACTAAGAGTCGGCCACAGTTGACGGGCGATTTTGCAGGTGGCTTCATTGCGCCATCTCACGTTTGCTTTCCTTACGATTCCTTCGAGGATAAGTAGCTTACATGTTTGTAAGGGAATGCCTATGTCGTTGTCTATGCACTCATCGGTCAACTTGGTGCCGAGTCTCGCTAGTTCATCGGCTCTACAGTTACCCTCAATGTCGCGATGGCCAGGAACCCATATTATCCTTAGGCGAAATGACTCAGCCATCTCGTTAAGAGATGTGCGGCATTTCATGGCTACCTTGGAGGTTGTCGACTGTTTTGTGAGGGATTTTATCGCCGCCTGGCTGTCAGTGAAAATGTGGATGTCCTTTCCAGATATCGCATCACACTGTACCAGTGTCGCGGCTTTCGTTATTGCCATCAGTTCGGCCTGAAAGACACTACAGTAGTCGGGGAGCCGAAAACTGAAGGAGATCCCCAGATGCTCGGAGTATACACCTCCGCCCACCCTGCCCTCGAGCTTTGAGCCATCTGTGTATACATGGATAGACTCGCCCTGTCTTACATCGTCCCATTCCCACTCTTCCCTTGAGGGTAGGAGGGTCGTGAACGATGTAATGGCAAGTGTGGGCGGGAGTGCATAGTCCACCAACCCGGGAATCTCCGAAGTGCCAGCCAGGATTTTGCCGTGACCGTAGCTCTTATTTGACCACTTGCTTAAAGTGTTCAGCCTTATTGCCGTGCTGCGCGCGATATATTTTGCCTGCAAATCTACTGGCAGGAAGTTTAACGTCGCATATAATGCTTTCGATGGTGTTGTTGACATCGCGCCAGTTATGAGAACAGATGCTAGTCTTTGAACCTTGTCAAGTTTTTTGATGTTCACCCCCTTCTCAAGGGCATTCCACCATATTACAATGCCATAGTAGAGAATAGGCCTAACTACTGCTGTGTACAGCCAGTGTACCATTCTGGGTTCCAATCCCCATCTCTTCCCAATTAGCCTTCCGCAGGAGTACAACGCCATCATGGATTTGCGTACTCTATCTGCGACTGTGAGCCCCCAATTTAGCTTTCTATCCAGTATAAGTCCTAGATATTTCGCCTTTTCTGTTACTCTAAGTGGTTTCCCTCCTAGGAGTATGTGTTTTAGAGCAGGTGTTTTATGTTTCCTGCTAAATAGTATCAGATCCGTTTTCTCCGGATTTACTTCAAGTCCTCGACTTTTACACCAGAGTGATAGTCTATTGAGGGATCTTTGTTGAAGATCGCATAAAGTTGGAAGGTGCTTCCCCGAGATTGCTATAACAATATCATCGGCATATGAGATTATTTTCCCTCCCATTTTTTCAAGTTCTTGAAGAAGATTATTGACAGTTAAGTTCCACAAGAGTGGAGATATTACCCCACCTTGGGGTGTACCCCTGATCGGGAATTTCTTGGCGGATGTGTCACCCAACTTTGCGATTATTGTTCGCCCAGTTAGCATTCGTTCTATAAACGAGACTAGTGCCCTGTTTACACCCATTTCCGTTAGCGAAGTTGTAATAGCCTCCGGATGAATGTTATTGAAGGCACCCTCAATGTCCAGAAAGGCAGCGAGGGTGTATTCCTTATAGTGAAGTGATTTCTCAATCGTGTCGACTAGCGCGTGGAGCGCTGTTTCCACTGATTTGCCTTTGCTGTATGCGTGTTGGGACGGTGATAGCTTATTGCCAATTTCTCCTTTGATATGCATATCTAGTAAACGCTCTAGGGCTTTTAACAGAAAGGATGATAAGCTAATCGGCCTGAAGTCCTTCGGTTTCGTGTGTGTGGTTTTCCCTCCCTTGGGAATGAATACCACTTTTACTTCCGCCCATTTTTTGGGGATATAATTGAGTTGTATCGCCGCCTTGAAGATTAAGGCGAGTATAGGTGCGATCATATCTCTTGTATGTTGCAGATCAGCGGGGATGATTCCGTCTGGACCTGGCGATTTGTAAGGTCTGAAGCTGCCAATGGCGAAGTTTATGTTATCCTCCGTTATGAAATCTGTTGGGGGATTCCCGTTGTGAACTGTGGTTTGAGTTCTACTGTCTTTGTTGCAGAGACAACCCGGAAAGTGTGTCTGCATTAGTAATTCTAGTGTTTCTGCACTGCTAGTTGTCCAGTTGCCGTTCTCTTTTATGAGGTAGCTAGGGTTGCTTGGGCTCGTTGATAGGACTTTCCGGAGCCTGCTGGTCTCCGAAACACTTTCTATCTTTTGACAGAAATCTCTCCAAGACGTTGTTTTTGCTGCCCTTATGGCATACTTAAATCTACGTTGACATTCTTTGTATCTATCCCACGAGTTAGTTCTCTTCGCTTCGTTATACATAGTTCTACACTCCCTTCTAAGGTCTGCTATGTCAGTGGACCACCAAGGGGGTTTCGGTTTGCCTCTTCTTGTTCTCTGAGGACATGCTGCTTTCGCAGCTTGTTGAAATGCTGAGGTTATCTCGTCAACCGCTGTGTCGAGCTGTAGCTCGGAGCCAATTTGGTATGTCGCGCCAGAAAGTTTGCTGGCCAGTGTGGTTTCAAACACGCCCCAGTTTGTGAGTCTGCGGTTTATGACCGGCTTGCACTTCTTAGTTGGTAATGAAATATTGTACATTAGGTACCTATGATCTGAGAAGGAGTTGTCTTTAGACACTCTCCATTCTTGTAAGATTTGCGCCCCTTGTTCATTGACACAAGTGATGTCTAGAACTTCCCTTCTTGTAGTAGTTACAAAGGTAGGGGTATTGCCTATATTGCTGATGTAGAGATTGTTGCACATAATGAATTCAAAAATGTACTCACCGCGTGCATTTGTGTCTGAACTACCCCAGACATGATGATGTGCGTTTGCATCTGCTCCCAGTATGAATGGGGTACCGCATCTTGATGCTTGCTCAGTTGCACTTCTTATGAGCGGTGATGGAGGTGGTTGCTCCGCGTCATGTGCCATGTATGAGGAGGCAAGCCATATCGTCCTTCCGCAGGACTCCACCGATATGATGACGTTATCCGCATCGCTAAATTGTATTAGTAAATAAACATTAATACATTTCTTTGCTAGTATACACGACCTGGGTTTACCTTTGTCAGTGACATAGATCAATTTGTATTCTTTATTGCTCAAACCGCAAACCTGATCTTTTATGACCCATGGTTCTTGGATGAGCACTATATCCTCTTCTCTTTCTGCGAGACGGAGGATGAGTGCGGCCGAGGCCGCCTTACTGTGGTGAAGATTGATTTGAACAACCTTCACCATCGCTTGTATGCGTTATTGAAGGGCAGCCAACCACGGTTTGGTCGGCGTTCTCTTCATCGGATGTAGGGGGGAGAGACTCCTCATCCTCCATAGCGGAGAAGTCAGAGTACTCCCCCATATCCTCTAAGGTGACCCTTTCAAAGAGTTCACCAACCATGCCGGAGTTGGATGCCACCTCATCGTTGTCTGTGACTTCGCCCGCCTCTGCAGATGTGGTCGTATTTCCTGTGGGGGTGTTCTTATTAGCTACATCCTGTCTGTAGACATGGAGAGTTAATGATTGGAAGCCATAGTTTATCTTCCAGTTTCTTTTGGCGAGTGGGTCTAGTGATTCCTCGTTTAGGATTATCACTGCTAGTCTTCTTTTGCCGTCCACTTAGCCAATCTTTGCTACCTTCCAGTCGCTGGTAGGTAGCTCAGGATTGCCTAGTTTAATGTGTTCCAGTACTTCCTCTGTGTCAGTATGGAAGTCTGGTATCCAGGCTCTCGATCTTGGCCGGTTGGGAATGTCTTCTCGAGGAACGACATCAAGACGAGCCCCCGGCCAAGGTACCCCTATGCGATTAATCGCCAGGGTGTAGAGGTCTACGGATCGCTGATCAGCGCACCTTATTAGTTTGACGCGGGATTGAAACCATCCCGCATCCGAGCAGCTGGGTGGAGGTCCTGGATTCTCTTTCAGGATGTCCCTGTACACCTTCCAAAGACTCCTGTTTATCAGGTCCCAGTTTTCGTGAGAGATCGCACCATCATGGGAACTGCGATCAATCACCGCCCGTATGTAGCTTTCTTTCGCTATATCCGCGAAGGACTTCTTTGCCGTAACATTTATCGTCTGAGTGGCGAGCATCTTGGTTCTTTTGGCTACAGCCGATGCCCCTTCGCTCGATCGTTTGCGTTTGCCTTGCGCAGAGTCTATTTTGGCCTTCTCCCGGTGTTCGGTGATGAAAGCTTCAGCCCACGCCTTGGAGTCTGACTGTTCCTCAGTCAGGTCCTCTAGTTTGATGTCCTTCAGTCTCTCCAGGATTCTGAAGGCGGATCGCCTGGTACGATAGTACCTTTCTGAGGCACTTATTTGCTTCCGGGGGTGGGTACTACCCGGGGCAGTGATAGTGTCAGAAGGGCCGGCACCAGGAGCCATTGGCTGAGCCATGTGGTCCGGTGCTGCCGACGTTGCTGTGGGTGTTGCTCCTCCCGGAGCTCCCGTGTCACCTGGAGTGACAGGGACAGCAGGATCCGCTTGTCTTTTGACAGGGCAGATTTTGCTTCCCGAGAGTTGTGTTACGAGGGGGGGTCTACTGCTGGCACCAGACGTGGATGGAGTGTTATCCCCAACTTGTCTTATGACAGGGTTGGGGTTGTTGGTATGGAGGCCAGCAGGAGTCCTCGCTGCCGTGGAGGCAGTCCCTGAAGGGACGGAGCGGGAACTAGACCCTGGCTTAGCCAAAGGTTTCGCTCCGCTTGTGTAACTGGTCTTCTTTGTGGGAAGACCTGACCTTCCCGAGGGGTTAGGTTTTTGTTTGGTTGTGCCTTGGTTTTCCGAGGCTAGGTGTTTTTTATTCATTTTTAATATTCATAATCGTCCGCGCTGCTCGACGTGGCAAGCGTGGCGGACTAAGTTTTTTAGGGGGGAAAGGGGAAACGTCGACCATGGCAGTCCCCTCTACCATGGCAAGGTCATTTTGCCTCCTGAGGTGACCCAGTTTCAGGAGGGCGCCGTTCGAATACAGCCGGATACCCCTGGCTGCAAACCATCCATTGGGCACGGTGACGCGTAACACCCTGGATTAGGGGGGGGACAGGGGAAGGAAGTGATAGGATACCAGGCTAAGGAGTGGCAGTGGGATCGTCGGTACGGTCATCTCCGCATGGTGATTGAAGGGCCACCATCACCGTTTTAACGGATGGGTGGCTAGCCAATACCCATAGGGAGCTTCCCTCTTAGTTCGTGGTGGCTTATCCTCCATGAATATGGGAGTTAAACCAACACTTAAGCCTCATCCCCGCGGCAAGGAGACCAACATGATGAGGAATTAAATACATAAGACCAAATATTTTTACGAGAAAAAAACCTCCTTAAGAGGAATGCATATACATATGTATGTATACCAAACATATAGATATATGTATTCCAAATTGGTCAAATTGTTCTTATATCGGTTTAGTAGAGAAAAAATTAATCAGCTATCTTAAGCGAGAGATAGCACCAAAATGCGTTAACATTGCGATCAAACAGTCATCGAATTCTAGGTTCAGTACCTAAGTTAGTTTAAAAAGGTTGTTGGCTTAAACTTAGTTCTCCCATATTAATTGTGTACGTATTTATTGGCTAAGTGTGTTTGACCGAGTTTCTGCTACAATTTTTGGTGCCCACCTTGAAGTTCTACTCCACATCGTCCGATAGTTCAATGCCACCTCCAAATGGCGGTTGCTTATCGTGACCTATACCTGCCGAAGGGAGCTGTTAATCGAAACAACTTTTCCCACTATTTGATGCTTCATGTCCAGAGTAGGCAGCGAACCCGTGACCAACCAAATGGTAATCATAAATACGTGTGCCTGTTTACAAATTCAAATATGTATGTACAATCTAGATAGCTTAGTTTTCAAACTCATACTATGTGCGCCATTTTTATTTTCAACATATTTTTCCACCATTCCGTGTCTTAAGCTTATCATTTACCTGAATTGAATAGAGTACTGAAACAGAAAACACGTAACATTGTACATATGGCGCATATGTGTGTATTTATGTATGTACGCATATATTATTTATATGTTTGAGCATATGCATGTCTCAACGGGATATTTTTTAGCTCTTTTATGGGCTCAACCTGGCGTTTTTATCCAAAAAATGTATGTGTTTCTTTTAACTTTTATCGAGCAATGGAAGTGGTGGCAATAAAAGAGCTTAAAAACTTGTGTAAAAATAATATCAAAACACGCTAGAATCCTCCTTATCTACATAAGTATGTATGTATGTACACTCATTCGTTTGTTTGTATGCATAAACCATTCATTGTTTGTGTTTGTCTTTTGTTGGTAGTAGCTTTTGACGATTGTGGTTGCAGTGTTGTTGTTCGTGGCTATGGTGGTCGAGCTGTAGCGAAGTGGTTGAGGAACTAAGAGGAAATAATTACATGATTGAGGTACGAATAACAACAACATTTTACAAGTGTGATGCTTATTGTTGCTTTTCTGTGCACGCTGGTCAGGTTATTATTGTTGTTGCAGTATGTCAGTGGTGGACAGGCAGGCAATCCAAAAGAGCATATCCGCCGTCCCTGAATTCGCTACGACGTGAAGATGACGAAATTGTCGAACACCTATGTATGTATAAGTGTATATGTGAATACGTACATAATATGTATAGCATGAGAGCATTATTTCCCCGTGTGTCGGTCTCTACAAGCAATTGGTTGTTGTACTCTCCAATGAACAAACGTACGTCGTACACTTTGCTTCGGTTGCATGACACTCCGCGCTTTTTAGAAAATTCATGACGAAAAACACAATCGGAACGGCCACAACAAAAGGTTCACCAACAAAAAATAAAATAAAAAACACACTACAACAACAAATACTCGTATATTCAGTGGCAGTTGCAGGGCCGTCAACGACTTTGTCGTATGTTCTTTGTTGTTGGCGTTCTTGCCTTCGTTATAGTCGTGTAGTCGAGTGCTATGGTTAAGCCGGCCCCGATGTCAATGTGGTTAGCGATGACGCCGACGATGGCGATGGTGATGGCGACGATGATGGCAATGGCTACGGGCAATTATTGTATCATTTGCTGTAGGGCAGCACTTATGAGCGACATGGCGTGCAATGTGTGATTATGGTGCCGTGTTGTATGCGTAGATTCACGCCGATATCACCAGAACTCATATGTGAATTCTTGTTGTTGCCAACAACATAAATTTTGTTATTTGTTATTCTTGTTCTTGTATCCATTGTTGGTACTTTTCTTCCTTACAATTCACAACACAAACACGTACAACACGTATTCTTCTAAGTGTACTAAAATTATACTATACTACTTTTTATTTACATTAAATAAATAGTTTATTTGAAGCCACTCAAATGCATACACACACAACGTACTATTTGTAAATATTCACCGGCCTTACACCTTGTTTGCATTCTCATGAAATTCATATAAAATACAAAACTAACAAATATTTATGAATTTCCAAGCAAAAAGTGATTTAACATAAAGTAACTAAGTGCTGAATTCAGACCTGACCGAATTAATTTCTGGAATTAAACTAACGCATAGAAAATGGGAGTTATTACTTCTAGCATCAGTCGAAAACTTAGTCTTCACGTATAAAAGATTCATTCAGACCCAAATGAGGAGGAGAACAATGCGAGTGGCGAGTTTTATTAAGTCATTATCGAGATACACGCATTTATAGAAACATTGTTTTTAATTTTTAATTTGTCTTATTTCTTGATGTATTTCTTCGTTCGACGAACAGACAGACATAGCCAAATCGCCCTTCGCTCTATTCTGATCATTTAAGTGTATTGTATGTATGCGACTATAGACGCCTTTGATTCGCCACTTCTCTGCTCGCTTTGTTTGAGATCTGCTTGCTTGACAAAGAGTTTGGATGGGAAAGCAATAATAAAATTAGTAGTGTTGCCCATCATATTCCTATACCTTTCAATTGTTAGTTTTTGGTCTAAAGTCAATAACAATATTCATAAAAATGATTGAACACAAAGGATGTTGACAGGGTAAGAACATCTATGAACGCAGTCTTACTAATATTCATTGTGTTTCCAAAAAATTTTAACTTTTGGCAGCTCCTTTCAAGCGCTACCAAAATATGTTTATTTATTATCAAAAAGTATCGCGAATTTCGAAATTACGCAGGTTTTTTTGCGGCGAAATGTTGGTACTCATGGCTCTCACTCATGCCCACAAGATCGGCCATTTTGAATGTTCAGTTAATTGTTGACAGCTGCTTTGCTTGCACGTGTACCGGCTCGTCTTCGATTTTTACCTATTCAAAAAGATGGATCAAAGTATCAAAATTTGTGTGAAAAACGAAATTAAGTGCGCGGATGCATTCTGAATGTTGACTGTGTCATACGGAGAAGCTTCAACAATAGACGAAAATATTGATGAAGTGAAGAAAATGGTATTGGCCAATCGTCGAATCACCATTAGAGAAGTTGCTGAGAACCAAGACATATCAATTGGCTAGTGCCATTCGATTTTTTTCAATGATTTAGGCATGAGACGGTGAACTCTGCTAATGAGATGCTGAACTCTGTCCGCGACCACCCAAATTCGCTCCAGAGGGTCATAACTGGTAACGAATCGTGGGTTTATGGTTAATCTGAAAACCAAAGCTCAATTCTCTCAATGGAAGCTACCGCTTGAACCAAGACCGATAAAAGCACGCCAAGTTCGGTCGAATGTAAAAGTTTTGCTTACCGGTTTCTTCGATTGCAGAGGCGTTGTGCTTCACGAGTTCTTGCCACAGGTTAAAACCATCAATAAGGAATATTACCCGCAAGTTATGCGCAATTTGCGCTAAGCAATCCGCCAGAAACGCCCGGATTTGTGGAAGAACAAAAATAGTCTCTTGCAACACGATAACGTCCCTGCTCACACAACGTTGCTTCTGCGCGACTTTTTGGCCAAAAACAACACACTAATGATGCCACGGCCAGCGTATTCTCCAGATCTGGCCCCTGTGACTTTTTCTTGTACCCGGAACTGAAGAGGCCCATGAAAGGCCGACGCTACGCTACGATTGATGAGATAAAGACGGCATTGAAGGAGGAGCTGAAGAAGATAAAAAAAAAAAATTTTTTTAAGTGCTTCAAAGATTGGAAAAAACGTTGGCACAAGTTCATAATATCTCATGGGGACAAAATAGATAAATAATTTTTGAAAAAACACAAAATTCGCGATACTTTTTGAACACACCTCGTATTTGCCACTTACTAACGCTTGGCGGATCGAAGGTGCAGTATATCTACGCCGAATCCTTTGTGCTCTTACTCGTACATTCAACCATTATGTGAAAAAATTCGAATACATTTGTGCACAAGCGAGAGAGAATAAAAATATTGGAGAAAGTGGAGTTATAAGTGGCCTGGAGTACCTCCCTCCTTGACCAGCTGATTCTTACTTATTGTCACTTACGGCCACTTTAAGTTCATTCACTCGAAGATAATTTTGAATTACGAATATTACGACATCAAGTTCTTAGATTAGCCAGAATATAGGTACACTAAATATTTTTTAAATTTGTTAGTTGAAAACTTAATTGCTTTCCTTTCAAACGTTGAACCTGCTCACGCTTTGTTTATATATATAATTGGAGCGTACACTTCTGTTAGGTGTTTGGCCGAGCTCCTCCTCCTATTTGTGGTGTGCGTCTTGATGCTGTTCCACAAATGGAGGGACCTACAGTTTCAAACCGACTCCGAACGGCAGATATTTTTGTATGAAGCGCTTTTTCATGGCAGAAATACACTCGGAGGTTTGTTATTGCCTGCTGAGGGCGACCGCTATTAGAAAAATGTTTTTCTTAATTTTTTCTTGATGTTTCACCGAGATTCGAACCTACGTTCTCTCTGTGAATTCCGAATGGTAGTCACGCACCAACTCATTCGGCTACGGCGGCCGCTTTGTTTAGATGGCTTATTTTTCCGTCGCATTAGTTGCATTTTCGGGTTCGAAAGTTTAGAAATCTAGTCCATGGCTCGTACATGCCACAGGAGTGGTAAGTGCTATATGAAAGTAGATGTTCTTGTCAAAACAGTCATCACTTATGTACTGCCATCATATATATATTTATATATATAATTGGCGCTTACACTTTTTTGGGTGTTTGGCTGAGCTCCTCTTTTAATTTATGATGTGCGTCTTGATGGAGAGACCTACAGTTTTAAGCCTTCTCCGAACCGCAGAAATTTTTTATGAGGAGCTTTTTCATAGCGAAAATATACTCGGAGGTTTGCCAATGCCGGCCGAGGGGCGACCGCTATTAGAAACAAATGTTTTATTCATTTCGGAGAGATAACAATTTTTTCATTAATATCTATTTTGTCCCTTTCAAAGTAATCCCCATGAGGTATTATACCCTTGTGCCAACGTTTTTTCCGTCTTTATCTCGTCAATCGTAGCGTAGCGTCGTCCTTTCATGGGCCTCTTCAGTTTCGGGTACAATAAAAAGTCACAGGGGGCCAGATCTGGGGAATACGGTGACTGTAGCATCATTAGTGTGTTGTTTTTGGCCAAAAAGTGGCGCACAAGCAACAATGTGTGAGCAGGGGCGTTATCGTGATGCAAGAGACTATTTTTGTTCTTCCACAAATCCGGGCGTTTCTGGCGGATTGCTTAGCGCAAATTGCGCATAACTTGCGGGTAATATTCCTTATTGATGGTTTTAACCTGTGGCAAGAACTCGTGAAGCACAACGCCTCTGCAATCGAAGAAACCGGTAAGCAAAACTTTTACATTCGATCGAACTTGGCGTGCTTTTTTCGGTCTGGCTTCGTACGGCAGCTTCCATTGAGTATTGAGCTTTGGTATCCTCGTCATAACCATACCAGTTATGACCCTCTGGACAAATTTGGGTCGTCGCGGACAGAGTCCAACATCTCATTAGCAATGTTCAATGTCGAAACTGAGCAGTTTTGGTACGAACATTTTGTACCACCGATAAACGTTGCTTTGGACCAAAGTAGCTTCTCCGTATCACACAGCCAACATTCGGAATGCATCCGCGCACTTAATTTCGTTTTTCACACAAAATTTGATACAGGTTCTTTGATCCATCTTTTTGAATAGGTAAAAATGCCATTATATCTGTCGCTATTTACTCTAATTCTTACGCGATTTTGGCCGAATTTAGCAAAGCGCGCTAATCGTTTCTTTCTGGTGCTAACCGGCGCCAGTTGGACACACCAAGTGAAGTCAAGTATTTCTCTACCTTATCTTTCCAACGCCGAGGAGGCCTTCCTCTTCCTCTGCTTCCTCCAGCTGGTACTGCATCGAATACTTTTAGAGCTGGAGCGTTTGTATCCATTCGGAAAACATGACTCAGCGAACGTAGCCAAAATATTGTGAGAAAATATTCAAATTATATATACAAATTTAAGTTGAAAATAAAAAAATGTTTGTTTTGGGCCAAAAATTTTTGCACGTCACACACTGGGGATTTAGCGGAAGAAAGTCAAATTTGCAACATACCACCTACGCAATGTTTAATGGTATTTCTAAATTCCAGAATAGAACCAACAATAAAATCAAAAAGAATTACTAAACTGCGACTTACAGTTTTTTTTATATATATGTCAAAAGTATAATTTTTTTATAGTATTGAACTGACTAAGAAAAAACTTTAAAGCCCAAGGTGGTTTTTTTTTCCTTTTCCTTTTGCTTGAGCCAACTTCCAATTTTTTATTTTTCATTTAGGGTACGATATTTTTATATATTTTAGCCGGAAGAACAAAGGCTGTGAAGCATTTGATTATCTATTTATAATTAATTTTACAAAAACAAAAAAAAAAATCATATTCCTTCATATTCTTGGATCTGCAAGTTGAGCTACATTTACCTACGGTCAGAAACTAGTATCAACGTGTTGCTTAATAGCGTCTCTTTCAGTTTTAATCAATTGCAGGTGCCACCAGGCGCCACTGCCTTGTTTTTGGCAATGATAACACAGGGCAACAAAAAAAAAAAAAAATCTGCGGCAATAATTTTGTTAATGGTTTTCATTAGCACTATTAGCATCATTATATATATTGAGTATGAAATTACATTTTTTGAATTGACTCTGGTTCTTGAGATAAACGCAAAATTAAAAATTACTAAACAAATTTAAAGTGCCCTCCTACAGTTGCACTAATTTGATTAAACCTAACTACGGTTTCGTTATCTGTTTGCATATTTAGGTAAAACACTTTCTGCGGTTAGACTCAGAAGTTATCAGTTAGTGTCATTTTTCAGTTTTAAAGAAATTGTTGTCTCGAAAATATGAGTTCGTCACGAAAACCTTGTGTTAACGATTGCAACAGTTTTTGTTATATATGTGGCAAATTTTGTTCGCAAAAGCAAAGAAAACAGATCACAGAGTTTGTGAAAACAACCTACCAAGCATACTTTGGGATAAAGTATGTACAAAAGAATAAATATTAATAAATATTATTTTACGTATGCATCTAAAATGTATAACGGAAACAACAAAAAAACCGGTTTTCATGACAACAATTTACTCTTTTAATGATACTAAGATATTGCATGAAGTTTTTTTTAACATAACTATGATAATTCTTAGTGTTTGTAAGAAATAACAAGGTGTACTTAAACTTTATTGACTCACTGTACATGTATCCTGTGCGTAAATATTTGCTGGCTTATATATTATATATTAACCAGTTAACTGTGGCGCTCCCATTTAAAAGTGCGCACAGTTTTGTGTCGCCAGAATTGAGCTATGACGGCAGTCCATATAAAAATTTTCATATTTTTACAAATAACGCAGTAGTATATATTTCTATATGGAAAAAACATTGATTTTCAACATTTTTTTAAAACAGTTTTTAAACATTGTTTTAAATCATGTTCTTTCCATATATTTTTAAAAACAAAATTTATGAATTTTAAAAAACATGATTTTTTAAAATTTTTAAAAAAATTTTTTTTAAAAAATAGTTTTAAAAAATAATGTTTTTAAACATGTTCTTTTCATACACAAATATATACAACTTCGTTAGTAGTAAAAATGTAAATATTTTTTGGTATGTATACTTTTTTCCGCATCTCAGTACAAAAATCCCCAGTGTGCGTCAGCAGCGTCGGTGAAATTCGCAAGAACTTTTCCAAAGACTGGCTTTATAATATTAAATTATGTATAGTTTTAGGCCTTTTGGAGCTCTTGATTTGTACCAAATTAGAGCAATTTTCTTAATTTATAAAAGAGATGTCACATGGTACACTTTTTTGAAAATTACCGTTAAATGGCAGGGGGGCGCACTGTCTTCGAAGATCGCATTATCAGCCGAAATTCTGATATCGTTTGGCCGCCTCGGAGCTGCGATTTGACGCCGTTGGATTATTATCTTTGGGGTGCCGTCAAAGACCAGTGTTATGCCAACAAACCAGCAACATTTGATGCACTGAAGACCAACATACGCGATGTCATAGCTGAAATACAGCCGCATACAATCGAAAATGTGTTGAAAAATTGGACCGATCGTATGGGATGGTGCATGGCTAGCCGAGGCAGCCATATGAATGAAGTGGTGTTCCATCATTAACCGGAAGGATTGTACTTCAAAATAAAAAAAAAGTTTGGAAAAATATTGAGTAGTTTCTTTTTTATAGCATTTTTAATTCCGTAAAGTTATATGGCGGACCCTGTATAAGCTTTATTTAAATATACAATTTTTTCCTCGATTTACCGTGTGTACGGACGGACAGACATTTATCTAACTCGTGTTCATTCATTCATTGTAAGTGGGCGCGGGTGTAAAAACTGCAAAACATAAATTATAGAAAAGATTTTTGCAATTCTTTCGAATGCACCTCAATAAATGTATACTTAAATTTGAAAGACTTTTCGTTATTTCTACAATCGGGCAAATAATTGTGAATTAATGCTGTTGACCAATATTTTGACTATCTCATATTAGAAAAAATATATAATGCACATACGCATGTACATATTTATTGGATTAATCACTATGCTTATACTCGCACATACATGTGGATTAATTTCTAATTTCGAATAATACAGAAGCGAAGCAAAACGAGTTTATATTTCCTTCTTTACCTTCTTATGCTTTATCGATGGCAGGACATTGCGAGCGGAGGCGAGGGTTGCGGTTTAATTTACCTTGATAGAGAGAACTCCGCCTTCGCGTATCACCCACCTACAATTTGTTTGTTTGTCTGTACGGACATGTGCATGTGTGTGCATATGTATTGAAGCTCATCCACCCGTCGGTCAGCGCTAAGGTTATTTGTCCAGAAGTTTACATGTCGCCGGCTATTTCGAATGTGTTGTTATTTTCGTTTTGTACGAGTATTGCCTCAATCAGTTATATGTATATGTATATGTATGCATATAGTAGTATTTGGGTGCATCCACATAAGTATTTGTGCTGGCGTATGGACGCAGACGGTTCAAGCCCACATGTTAACATCATTAATCATGACATTTCAGGGCTGACAGCGGTGGCCGATCAGCGGCGCATCACTGAGACGTTGAAAGAAAAGCATTTTTTTGTTTTGAGTGCAACAATAGCCGAGTTTGCGGCAGCAACAGAGGCAATGACAGCGGCAACGGCAGCACACCACCAACAACAAGATAAATTTGCTCAACATCACAGTCCGCATTTAAGTAAAAGGTAGCGAACAACATTTGTCATGTGATTACTACAATTTCCGAAGATAAATTTAATTAGGCCGTATTGTGCTAGTAATAAGGTGTTGGTTCGAAGTGAGAGTAGAAATTGACTGAGAAAATTATTCACAAACGAAAACATGTAATTTTTGGCAGACTAGATCTGCAGACCTGGATGCGCTATTTAGATGCGCACGTCTAAAAATGGTTGCCTGCCCAATTATTCTTACATATCAATGTAGGAAGGAAGGGTATGTAGGTCAATCAGGATGGTGGTCACCCTTTTGTTGTATATTAAGAACATTCTTCAATTTCATATAATATTCGTCATAATTTAAAAGAACTTATATGGTTCCCTATATCGAGAATATAAAATGTCCTAAAAATAAGCACAAATAAGTTACAAATACAAGCGTCAGAAACGTGGGGTTTTTTATGATTATCGGACTATTGGAAGCGTAGTTCAGTTGCCTGAATGGAAAGAAAGTTTGTCAGCATCGATACTAAAGTGAATAAAAACAAATGGCCAAAATCATGAAAAAATAAGTTCAAAATTTGGGTGCAGATTTTAAAAGCTGATCGTACTTCATTTGGACCTTCTAAATTCAATGGCGCCTCCAGTATGTCCAGATTGACGAGAGTTTTCGAGGCAACAGTATTTGAAAACTTATTTAAATTTACACATGGGAATGGCTGAATATGAAAAAGCAATCTTCCGGTCCTGCATACTTTTTTCATCAATTCAAATGTTTCGGAAACCGTTTATCGATTTTAAAACAAATTTTAATATTAGTTCTTTGTTCGAAACTCATTTTTGTTCTGATGACACAAACATGCTCAGCTAGGGCTGTAACTTCTAACCCACAAACTCATTAAAAAGATGGCGCCACCAAAAACATTTTTATGACGCCAGTCTTGTTTATTTTGGACTTCACCTTGTATAATTGGCACGTACACCTATTTTGGGTGTTTGGCCGAGCTCTTCCTGCTATTTGCGGTGAGGGTCTTGATGCTTTCCATAAAGGGAAGTACCTACAGTTTTACACCACCTCTGAATGGCAGATAGTGTTTTATGAGGAGTTTTTTCAATTGGTGCTTCATACCGATGTTTCGAACCCGTGCACTTCGGAATGATAGTCACGCACTAACTTATTTGAATGCGGTAACCGCTATCAGATATATATAGATTCTATAGCAAAGACCATAATAAACCAAGTTTCAAACTTTGTACATGAATTATAAAATTTCATTAAAATTTCATAACGTTTTATTAGAATTAAAAAAAAATTGCGATTATAGCTAATAAAATTTTAATGGAACAAAGTGCAAGTCTCAAGTATGTGAAACTTGCGTTTACTTTTCAATACTTTTTGTGCTTTTTCCCCATGAATCCAACGCACGAAAAAATGATCAAAAATCAACCAAAATGTTTATAGTTTTATAATTTCGGAAGGTGTAATAAAAAATAGTATAAATAAATTAAAGGCGTTTGAGATGTGGTGCTATCGGCGGATGACTAAAACATCGTGGCCAGACAAAGTTAGTAACAAAAAAGTTAGAAAGCATAGAGAGCCGTTATTAACAATAAAGTGCCGCAAAACCGCATATTTTGGTCATATTGTGCGTGATCCTAAATATGAGTTTTTGCAACTGATTGTGCAAGGTAAAATCGAAGGCAAACGAGTAATTGGGAGGAAGCAAATGTCTGGGCTACGTAAAATAAGAGAGTGGACAGGATTAAGGACTATTGGGCAGTTGGTTGAAGCAGCCCGAAGCAGAGAAAATTACCATAATATTATATCTAATATTTTATAGTTTTGTTAAATGTAAAAAAGAAGAAGGAATTATTTATCAGTTGTGTACTAAAATTAGTCAGCAATTTATTACTGTGATCGCTTGCATTCGGTATTAAGAATTTGCAAATAAAGAAGAAGAATAAAAAATATTATCCCGAGAGCTTTATATCTGAACAATCAGGTGTATGTCGGCTGCAGCTTATAGTGAAGCGATTTAAAATAAATCGAAATAAAACAATCACAAGCAAAAGTTTAATCAAGTAATTTAAAACCTGAGCGAGTTATTTACAAAAAGGTAAAATTTAAGCATACTTCCAAGTACCGTTATATCAAAAAATAGAGCAAATCTGTAAAATCGGGTGACGCCATTGAATTAAGAATGCATTAATTTCAGTTATTATCAAAATCTTTTCCAAAAATAAAGTTCAAAGTCTGAGATCAGTGTATTTATTTTATTCATCATATTTGAGCTATCGAAACCCATGGCTATTTTCCGCGGTCAATTTAACTGTCAAACACTCCTCGTATTTATTTGAAATGACATCGTGCTACTTCTACAATACACACAACATTTTCCCAAAACTAATTATGTGTAATCTGGTATGAGCTTCTATGAAGCCAAGTGACACTGTTACAGCCGTACCACAAATAATAAATTGAATTGCTCCAAAAACGGCCACAACATTTTAAGAGGCAACATAAAGAGGTCCTTCTCGATGATGTATCTTCCCAGCTGCCAAAATTTGCGAAGGAAATTACAGAGGAGTAATCAGGAAGATGGGAGCAATCAGCCTCGTGTAAGCCGTAATCTTAGCTCCATCTGATTACACAAGATAAGAAATAATTAATATGTTTTTATCCAAGAACCAAACCACAACCAGATGACTTCCACTACGCCTCATTCGCTACCTTATTATGTCCGCACGGCACACTTTTGACGCCACCTTGTAACACTTTCCGCTACAGACGCTTAAAATCCGGCGCGAGATCTTATCCGAAAACTTAGCTTGTATTTTCTGATCAACGTATAAATCTAAACTCGAGGTGCTCTGGTATGTCGCATCATCTTCAGGTGTGAGCTGCATGTCTCAAAAATTGCGTATATTTTCGATCACTATAATCTTCCAACAGAGTCTGGAATAAAAAAGTTAATGGAACAATGTTTGCTCACTGATCAGAATAAGACATAAAAATAGCAGTGCACGTTTGACCCGACTATTTGGTGCATATAAGTGGTTTAATAGTGTTATTGGGTAATTTTTCTTCGAAAATGCAAGTGGAAATGCATATAGCCTTAACAAAAATGTTCACAACGTTGAAGAATATTCGAATATGTTCATTTTAATGAACAAACCTTTAATGATTTATAGGCAGTCTTCTTACATTTCAGTAACTTTTTACGTTTTAAACTTTTAAATCTGTCAAAAACCCATTTGTCCTTGTGCCAAAAAGGAAAATCCGCTAAATCTGGGTTGACTTATATACTTCCGTTTCCGACTAAAATACATACATTTTAAATTCACTTCGGTTTACAGCATTTTACCACCTCCACACTTACATAAACACACGCATACACACACACATGTTACGCACCCACAAAGCACAGGAGAGTACCTAAGCACACCGACAACACTGCAGAAAATTTAAGCAGATTTTTATGCAAATGTCCTAATCAAATTCACATTTCAAAGTTGAGCTTGTTATCCAATCTGCGCTGCGTCGGAGTCGCAGAAAAACCAGTTTGACGCAGAATATCGTCGCAGCAGCAAAGGATGGGAAAACTTTTTCAACTCAACAGCAGTTGCAGTGGCAAAGAGGAATATTCCATGAGCCTTCTATTCATGGTCATGTACATACACACACAAGCGTGCAGCATTCATATGCACATCGGTATCATTTTACGCGTAAGTATGTGTGTATGGATATTCTAGGTAATTGGTGGAAAAAAGTATCGACGACTAAGAAATTATAACCAAACTTAGGGGGAGAGGTGAATCTTGAATGCGCGTTATTCGCCTCTATAAGTAAATGGAATTCCACCCATTTTTAATTTATTCTCACTCAATACAAAAAAGAAAGGAAGTGGGGCTAAAACACATACACGCGCGTTGCTGGGATTGGTTGCTGATAAAAATGCTTGGCGAAGAAATTGCATCTCTTGTTTAGCCGTAAAGGTGTCCTCGCGATTCTATCACTCAGCGAAGCTTTGAAATCTTCTCCTATAGGCATCCACACCCAAGAATTATTGCTGCTACCCTATCTTATGGTGATTGAGATATGAAAAGCGGCACGCAGAACATCACTTGCAGGTCTGTCAGTAAACTTCCAATTATCATCGGTAGCACCAAACCAAGCTTCAACTCACACGATTCTACCAAGCAGAAGTATGCTTATGTACTCGTATTCGATGTGTACGCCGGGTCAGGAGTAACGAGAAATGCATAAATTCTTATTCTGTATTTTAATCAAAAAGCAGCCAGCGACGAGCTTAAGGACTTAAATCTGCATGTCGAAAGCGATTAAGCAATTGCGATTTCTCCCCATTCGGGTTTGTGGTTGGCGTTCTATTTGTTGTGGTTGACGTCAATTATTTTCGCTGGGCCACACATTAAACGCAAATGAAGAGCGGAAAAAACGGAAAACAGCACAGAGGAGGCTTTTTAGTGAACTCTTAATTTCAGTTAAATTGGCTGAGTTGCTGTAACGTGTTGGAATTACGAAATGAAAACAAAGCACAACGGTGTTTCTGTGAAAGGATAAAATTAGAGACCGCGGTGACAGTGTCTGCATAAGTGTCAACCGCATACTCGTAAAAGATGCTCACGGATAGCTCTATCCACCCGCCCATCCCTTTAGCTAATTCGGAGAGCATATTTTTTAGGATTGCTGCAGATACTCGCTGTTGTAATATATATTTGAGTTTTTTTGTATGAATCATGTGGAAAGTACAGTGCGGGACGAAGTCGCATAGAAATTCGTTTCGCCGTTCAGCAACAACTGTGTTGCTCTCTGGTGCAAGGTGATTAATGGCAATTTAAACGCTTTCAATTAAGCAATTTCGCATGTAGCTCCTGAAAGTGTAAAATGTATCTTAGGATTCGCGGCCAATGAAGAATTTCTAACAATAAATATTATATGTATGCCCAATGCAAAAGTAACAAATATGCATGAAAATAATAAGTTATGTTGAGAACATTAGCAACTATCATAACGGCAATTATGCGGCAAAAAGAAATAAATCAATATCTACTACGTTGCTTTTTGCCGATAAAATGAAATGTAATATTATTCTGAGAATTAAATTTGATAGCATTGTAAATTTCACAAAAATTAACCAAATTCAACAGGCTCGACATGTTCCATGTTCCCCGGCGGATGCGAAAACTTTGAAAACTGTAATTATGCTCTTCTGCACAGGATTATGAAATCACACAAAACCACGAGCACCTATACATCAATTTTATTAAATTATTAGCTGTGACTAAATAAATATTTTGCATGTAAAGTTTTTTTAACGTCTAGAAGCAGGAGCAATCAGCGTCAATCAGAAAATATTTGTGATAAAAGCTTTTAATGGAGCAGCAGCTTCAAGTGTGCAAAATACTTATTCCTATAATTTATTTATTTATTTTTCTGAAACTATTCATTATACATAGCTTTATACAAGCTAAGCTAATACAATTCAAAATGGGTTAACAAAAGAATAACTTTGTCATTATATTTTTTTAATAAAGGATAGCCTATACTGATTTCTTTTGAAAGAGCAAACATTCCCATAATTTATGGAACACGATTTCTTTCATGCGGCTGCCTTGGAAATTTTCGATGTTTGCTTTAGGGCCTAAATTATTGATGAATTGTTCGCATAACATCGGTTTTTCACAAACCTCCTAAACAAGGTCTAATCAAAGCTCCGATAACACGATTGCAGGACTTGGCGTGCAAAAGATCGATTGTGGCATGCGCGCTATCCTGTTGAAACCAAAGATCATCCAAGCCCATGTCTTAAATTTTTCGACCACAAAAAGTCATTTATCATATCTCTGTAGTGCTCACCGTTGACCAAAATGGAGTTTCCAGCAGCATTTTCAAAGGAAAATAAGCTAATGTGCCAGCACTCCAATATACGCACCAAACTGTCGCTCTCTGAGGATACATTGGTTTCCCTTCGATCACCTGCGAAACTGTTTCGATGGTGTAATCTAAGATGTAATTATGATAAATTGAATGTCGACAAGGCCATGCAATCCAATAAAGCACTCTGGAACAATTCAATTTTAAAAGCAAGCAAAGTCGTTTAAATTAACTATTGATGGTTTGCTTAGAAGACCTCTTAAAATGACAACCCCTTATGAGTCAATACTTTCTCCATTCAAAACTATATTCATAGACTGTGCATATACACTTTTGAAAATATTAATTTACAAAAGCTCCGCAGAATCATAATAACAAACGCTTGTTTCCTTCTTGCTTGAACGCATACGTATGCATGTAAAAATAGTTAGTTAATTCATATTTCAAGCCTAAGGTTATTGAAAAAATTATTATATTTTTCCTGGACTAGCTGATTTTACAGCGCGACTACGTCTAAGGCAGCTGGTCACCAACACACCCGCTAAGCATCTGTTTGTTCAAAATTGTTTCATATCTCAAAGTAAGGCGTTTTGAGCGCTCTGCCTAGCGACAACCATAAATAGTAATCCACAGCCAAGCGCAGTTGAGGGGCGTGGCCGGCATATCTATCTATGGCCGACAGTGGTGGCACTTTTAATTGCCGCTTGTGGCCGTAAAGCTTTAACAGTTGCGCTTACTCCAAACATGGAAACACCGATTGAGAAATGTTGGTAATTGAATTTTACTCAATTCGAGTTGAATTTCCATCCTCCTTTCACTGCGACTTGGCGGTGAATGTGTCCCCAAAAACTTGTTACAAGTGTTATTACAAACAGTAGATACTTAATGGCATTCACTCCGTTAGTTATCAAGCGTATATTTAGATATTGGACCATATAAATATATGTAAGTGAATATGAATGTATGGGCGAGTATGCGCTTTTGCCGTATGCTAATATTAACCCTCGAGCCCCCAAATCGTCAAACATAAATCATCTAAATCACTTAAACATGCATACTTGTAAAAATATATGTATGCGAGCATGTAACTATGTGCTTATGAATGTAAGCGAATGTGCCCGACTGCTACGACATTAAATAAATCGCTGCTTGCCAAATGTTTCACATGCGATTTTTCTTCGAATTTCCTTCTTCGAAGCCCCATTAACGAACTTACGAATTGTTGCACCGGTAGCTGTGAGTAGTTTTGTTTGCGACCCGTACATAACCAATATGTAGGTACCCAGCAGGAAAATACACAGGTTTTTATCTCATGTTCTTTCAGGAATTCAGAGGTTAGATTAACGCGCTTCATTTTTGGTACTTAGTGCTTAATATTGTATTTATAATTGGCACTTACGCCCTCTTTGCATCCTGATGTTGTTCTACAATTGGACAGGCACATAGTTTTAAGCCGAGCCCGAACGGCAATGGTTTTTATGAGGAGGTTTTTTATGGCTGAAATAAACTAGGAGGTTTGTCATTGTATGCCAAGGGGCGACAGCTATTCCAAAAACTTTTTCGATTATTTGGTGTTTCATGCGCGGAAATTCGAATTTGCGCGCTTCCGAAAGGTAGTTACGCACCAACCCCTTTGGCTACGACGGCCGAGATTTGTGGCCTAGGAATTCTCTACCGCAGATTAGTTGAAAAAAAAATTTTATTGTGAAAAGTTGTCTACTCTGTTTACAGGTGGCGATTTTTTCTTGAATAGGAATTAGGAATTAGGTATTTAGTATGTGAATCGTAGACAAAATACAGAATAATACTCTCAGCATAGCATAAATTTTGCGATACTGATTTTATTCATCTTAAAATGTATTATAATAATAACAATCGTAAACAAAGCTACTCACTACTACAATTTCGCCTTTAAAATGGATGCACTGCAGTGATGCCAGACATTCTTAATAAAACTTACCACGAAAATTGAAAAAATTCCCTCAATTACCTACAGAATTCATATATACAAAAGTAGATACGTATATATGTATATATTGTTTTATGGAATAAGCTTAACGCTGTTGCTCTTAGGTGAATCGAAAACTGCATTTGGATCTAAATACTGCAATTCTTCGAAAATGTCATCAAGACTTTAAGAAATGTCTCGAATGCGGTTTGTATTGATGTGCACATTAGTAATTGCCATCAAAGTATATTTCGAATAAAAATATTGATTCATACAATGCAATGAACGAATAACGATTATTCTAAGTTGAGTTCTGGTCACATGAGCATCGAGAATTTTCTTACAAGAAAATCCCATTAAATGTACTCGTACGGGTGAACGATATGAAGTTTTTCCAACTTCACACTGCTTGTAACTGTAAAAGAGCTCATGACATCAACGTCAAAATTGTTCTAATGACAGTTCAATATATTGTTTATAAGCCATCAAAAGCATTTGCGTCTCAGTTTTGTTGAATTTTTTTTTTCTGTGATGGAATTCAAACGTAATAGTGTGATTGCGTTATATTTGGCTGGAAAATCACAACCAGCCATTGTTCGTGAGCTCAGTCACCTCAAAGTGAATAAAATGTTTGTGTATCGCACTATAAAACGTTAGAATGATACTTGTAGCATTGCAAAAGGCTATGGAAGTGGACCAAAAAAAACCGCCACAACGCCAGAAATGGTTCGGAAAGTGAAGGCTCGACTTGAACGAAATCCACGTCGAAGTGGAAGAAAAATGGCCAAAGAACTGAAAATAACGCAAGACAGCATTCGACGCATATTGAAAAATGAGCTCAAGGTCAAGGCTTACAAGTTCCAAAGAGCACACGATCTTTTACCCTAGCAAAAAAAAATTCGGTGCGAAAGAGCATAGGAGTTGTTGCGCTTGCACGAACGTGGTGAATTTCCTAACATTGTGTTTTCTGATGAAAAAAATTTCCGAATTGAGCAGTTCATAAACACTCAAAACGATCGTGTTTACTTGACCGAAAGCTCATACGAGAATTTGAGCCTACGTATGGTCACTCGAAGCAATTTTCCATCGCAAGTAATGGTTTGGGCCGCAGTTTTTATCGAGCCTGGTGTCAAAGTGAATGCGACTTATTATCGGGAAAGTGTTTTAGAAGCTGCTTTAGAGCCGTGGACACGCAAACATTTCGGTCGTAGAACATGGACGTTCCAACAGGACTCGGCACCGTCTCATAAAGCTCGTGTGAACCAATAATGGTTAAAAAATCATGTTCCACACTTCATTTCGGCCACACAATGGCTTTCGAATTCGCCAGACGCAAATCCGATGGACTATTCCATCTGGTATATTTTGGAGAGCAAGGACTAAAGAATGGAAGTGGATGCGCTGAAAAAAGCGATTATACGAGAATGGGCCAAAATACCTCAAGATCACATTCATACAGCATGCAACTCATTTTTTGACCGTTTGAAGGCTATAGTCAAGACAAAAGGTGATCATATCCAGCTAAAGTGAATAAATTTTAAAATTGTAATTATTTTTGAACAATTTTGTTTTTGAAGTGAATAAAAACTAATTTCACTCAAAAAAGTTATGGTGTTTTGAATAGGTAACACTTCATATCGTTCACCCTGTAGAAATGCCCCATTTTCCCTCTTAATACTTTTTTTTAAAGAATGTCTATCAAATAGGGAAATTCCCCACAATCTGGTGCCACTGCGCATTTGCACTACAAAATGTAAAAAAACCCGCAGTCACTCGAAGAAAAAATTGAATGGTTCAAATTTGGCTGGCGACTTTGTTGACAGCGATTAGTTTGCACCGCCGATTTTTGCTTTCAACTAAAAGTTGCCTGCATAATCCCCTTAAGTAAACATCCCATAACTTTATAATATAGATTATTTTCTATCTTCGATAGCGTAGCTGGGATTAATAATAGAATTATTAGTTTCTGACAAGTAAAAACTATCTAAAGAAAATTTAATTTGTGCTTTTACATTGAATATATATGTAGTTTCAATCTTGTCTACACTTTAGAGTCAAAACCTCTCGCAGTATGTCCAGTGCTTACATGGCTTGTATAAAATAACGCTCCGCTACATTTGTTGTTAGCGAGTCTAAACATTTAGCTACAGATAGGCCAACATGTATGATTTTCCTTCTGAGATGACACTTTGAAGAGCTCACACGCGTTCGCTCTAATAACTACTTCATATTATTTTAATGTATTGCATACAAAGAAGTTAAATATGTGCTTATAGCGTCAGAGTTTCTTTCGACAAACACAGAATCACAAAAGATTAAAAAGAAAGAAATGGATCCGAATTTATGTATAGACATGTAATTATTTTATTTATTAAAGTATTTATTTAATTAATATTATTAAATATTATATACACTAGGAACTCAACTCGCTGGCTCAATTTTCCCTGCAAGGTTTGTTCAGCTCAAGTTAAACAGGAAGATAAAATTGGCCTAAGACTTTGGTAAGAATAAGTTTTTAGCCGGCCGTTACGTACAGATGGCACATGCAAAATGTCAATGGCAAAGCAAGCTGGTGATATGAGAGCATATCATGCAATATGTAAATTTCTAAGTTCTTGGAATAATTTATGAGCACTTTCTATTGGGCGGATTTAAAACTAATATGTATATGTATGCATTATAAATTAAAAAACGCCAGCATATGAGGTGTGGCAATTTTCCTAGTTATAACTAAATATCCCTATTTAAAAAACGACTGCATGCACATGTGTATGCATGTATAAAAATTTACAGCATTTTTATGCAGAGTGTACCCTTAAGTAAAAATCGCATATTCTGTATTCTAATCAAGGTAACTCCGTTTTTATTCGAAAAATTGTGATGTTTTTAATACATAGGATTCAGAAATGGAGTAGAAGTTGGTAATTTTGCGAAATTTTCGATAACATTCTAGCTTAGGGCCAACTCATCTCATCATCAGTCAGTACAGAAATTCTCATAAATAGACGACATCGACAGTTTCCTCCGGCATAGCTTGGCGCACCGACATTTATCATCAATGATTCAGTGGTACTGTGTTGTCTACCACCATTTCGCAAACTCGACTAATGCATTATTATTATTTTTATTTATTAGAGAAATATAAAATATTGCACTAACAATTTTAACACACTGGCTACATTGGCCTTCGGTCGAATGTAGTTTCAGTATTTATTACCTTATCTCACCTCGTTGTGGTGATCATGACAGGATGCGTTCCCTGGTGAGCAGAATGATTTCTGGTCGTTCACCTACCAGCCAACGCTTCGCATAACTTTGTTAAGCTTTAGCTGTGCCAACTGTGTGCTACGTGCTGTTACAATAACGATAAAAGTAACATGGAACGTGCTCCGACGTTTTCATGCGTATCGTTCTAGAGGTCCCTGTACTGCTCTACAGTTATTCGTTTTTTACACTGTCCCTGCGTTGACTCTTTATCTTTTTATTTGACTTTAAATATTTTCAGCAGAAATGGAGTAACACTACATTACATTTTATTGCATCGGGTATATCGCTCCATATGACAGAGTTAAAAGCATTCTTAACAGCTACAATCACCTCGGATATGGCGATGAATTTTCACAAGACAATGTTCACTCCGCGGCTCATCTCCAAAAACCGGCTCATCTCCAGTTGACCGAAAGTACTTGATTTCCTAAACACTAATATTAACGGCCGCCGTAGCCGAATGGATTAAAGCATAACTGACATTCGTACGTGCACATGTTCGAATCCCCGGACGTGAAACCCCAAATGATAGAATGAGTTCAATCTTATAGAGGTTGGTCCTCGGCAGACAATGGCAAGCCTCCGAGTAGATTTCTGTCATGAAAAAGCTCCCATCGCAAACCATCTGCCATTCGAAGGCGACATAAAACTTTATGTTCTTCCATTTGTGGAATAATATCAAGACGCACACCCAAGAAGTAATACCTAGTAACACTTAACGGAGCAACAGCGCAGATTTTCAGGTAGAGGCAATAGGCCGCTCTCCCTCCCAGAATTAATACTTAATGGAAATTAATTACCAAGCTGCGACGTGCTGAACATCACCAAACATTTCATGAAGAGGCAATAGGCCTCCCCCTCCCGTGAAGTATTACCTAACGGTCGTCCAGCCGGAGGGAAACGGAGCTGGGGAGGGGTTTTAGTGGGTGAGTCAAAAGACAAGTCCCACACTTTTCGGCTTTCAATGCTGTTTGCCACCTCCAAAAAAAAAAAACAACCATCTTCTCGACATCGTTTACGGTCATTGACTAAATAAATTGTGTTATGTAAAATGAATGTTGTCGTTTGGGGGTTAGTGTTATTTACGCAATTGACACCCAGGCATAACTGCATGGATTTTAGAGTTAGCAAACTACAGCAAGCAGTGCCATTGATCTTGTGCTGTACACTATAATGGCAGTGTCTGCTCTATAATCAAGTAGTCTGGGCTTACATTTTTACTCATTTTATTATATTTTTGTATTTTTTGTTATCATTATTATTATTATTGTTTGCATTATTATTATGTATCTTTACCGTGGCCTATTGTGCTTGGCACATCCGATAAAGTTTACTTCGGGTTCGATGACCACTGACGAACCACGGATGACGGACAATAGCATCAAGTGATTTTTTTCCTAATAATGGTCGAAACTCGGCAGGCAATGGTGAACCTACGAAGGCCACACTAAATTTCAGTGCAACTCCCCCAAACGCCTAGCAAAGGATGTACAAATGAAAAAAGAAACACGTTTAATTTTATTTACAAACATACATACATGAAAAAATGTAACTATGAATATGTAAATACTAGAGTTTAAATGAAATTAAACGTGTTTCTTTTCCTCTCTAAATATCCATTCCTTGATCAACAACAGCAAAAAAATTGTTTTTCAGCTCGATTACGTTTCCATTAACAAATATTTGATTTGCAAGTAATATGGCTAGCAGAAAATTCACAATCACAGAATTCAAATTTTTAATGGTAGGAAAGCGAGAAACGCCACATCATTCTATAAAAAGTTCTACAAAATAAAAAACTGCAAATGACTGAGTTGAAAATACCTACAATTTTGTTTTATGCCCATTGCGGTAATACCTTACTCTCCCTTTTACTTGTGAAGTTACTTCCCATCGTCTGTAGCTGGAACGAGTGGTCCTCCGACTTGTTAGTATAGCAGCTTCATTACAAAAGTTCCATTGAAGAAATGCTTAAGGCGAAACTCAATAGAAATAAATAAAAATATAAACGCCCGTAAACTCAAGAAAAAATGCAGAAAATCCCCTCAAAGAAGATGGTGTAAAATTCTCAACTTACCATACCATAAAAAAGAATAAATGCTTCATCTTTTCTTATCGCATGCAATAAACTAAAATAAACGCTTCATTTCCATTTGTCTCGCTACAAATTCGCCTTCAGACATTCACGTCAACCCAAGTGCGTAGTGCTGAATAAGGACCGTCTGTGTTAACTGAGAGGCAGTTGGCCCTTAAAGCGTGCACGCAGCTTTGCAACGTCACTCTGCCATTCAGCGGCCTCAAACAGTGCCATCGATGCCGGTGAATGTTACGTTGCCGTTCAAGATTCTAAAAACTCGTTGCCGCAAAGGCGGTCATGGTATAAACTGTTGGGGAATGCAGCGGAGGAGATGTTGAAAGACCAAGAAAAGTTATAAGGCAAAACAGGGGAGAAGGCCCACCCAGCTCGGACAGCAGCGAGCGAGAGACCACGCGATTGGACTGGCCAGGGGCCATATCTTATGCCTAGAAGTCGCATCATCACGCAAAATAAAAAATGCAAAACGTTTCACCTTAACCTTTCTACTTATTTATTATTTTTCTTGAGAATATACTGCGGTTTTGATTTTATTTTAAATAAGTATGCATGTACGTACGGCAATAAGGGAAGGAAAATAACAGCAACTAGCAGCAACAATTATATCAGCAGTCATAAAAATAAACTGAAAAAAAAACAAAGCGTCATTTCCGGCGATGAACGGACAGAAGAAAAAATTAGTGAGCTAGACAACTTTAAACAAAGTTCCGACTTTTAATTTGACAAAAAATGTGTGTGCTTTATTACGTAATATGGTTTGAGGGAAGATTAGATACATACAAAAAGTGCGCTTTAAATTTGAAATAAATATTTGTACATTTTTCTGATTTTCATACATTGGATTTAATGCGAAATTTTCGACACCAGGATTTCTGTTAATCATAAGCGAATACAGTTTTTAGTGCGGCCTCCGTAACTGAGTGCATTTGTTTGTGACTACAATTCGGTGGGACCGAGTTCGAAGCTTTTTTGGACATGATTAAAGAGGAGTTTTCTAAGCCTTTAAGGCTAGTACTGACTCCACCGAAATTTTTCCAACAAAATGCATTTTATTTGAAATGGTGCTAGCAACATTGATAATCAAATGAAAAGAAATAATAATTATAATATAATAAAAGATAAAGCGCTTGGCAAAATAGTAATTATTATCATAGTTTCCGATTATGTGGGGCATAGTGCAAAATTTATAATTTCCACTTATTTCTCTTACAAAACAAATTATAACTGGGGGAAACCTGAGTGTATGAGTTAATCATACATACAACAAAATTAAGAACTCGAGTATTTTGAAATGAAACCGAATTCCTTCTGAGGAGCAAACTATGAATATGCATTGTTGGCGCTACTAACTTTTTCATTAGGTGTACATGTATCGGGTGTTTTTTAGCTGTGTTGGCACACCTTTCTGTTCAGTAAAGTTTGACAAGTCATCATGAATCGTTCGAGGCCAGAACAACGCTTCCAAATTGTGGAATTTTCCTTTGAAAAAATAAATAAATCTGTTCCTGAAGTTCGCGCTCGTTTAACGTGCGGTTCAAACGCTGTCGGCATCATCGGTCCTTATTCGTGTCATTACGGCAACTGCTATTGAGCCATGTTGACTGAATTTTTGTTTCCAAAAATTAATCAGCTAAACATCGACGATATTTGGTTCCAACAAGACTACGCAACTTGCCATACAGCGTGCTTAACAATCGATTTATTGAACTGATCGAATTGGCCACGTAACTCATAGCTGCGGCGGACGTACATATAACTAGTACACATGCGGGATATCATATTCAAAAAATAAATTCCATGCAATTATCTACCAAATTATGATATATATTAATAAAAAATTCTCACTACAACAATATTTCTGTTTTGTAGAATATTATTATTTAAAGTTCTCAAGTTCTTAAAAAAACACCCGATATATTGCACTTACATTTGTCAGCATGTAAAAAAATACGTATGTATACGCTCGTAGATATTCATTCGTAAGATTGTTTACGAGATACTGTAGAAAAGCGCCCACAGAAGTTAAGCTGCTACTTTGAATGAAGTCATAACAAAAGGAATGTGAGCACAAAACTTGAGCATCAATCGCTCATAAACGCAAATACGAGTATAAAAAACACCCTGCAGCACCTGCGGCTGCCTCAGCGTAAGCGACAAATGTTAAGCGGCACCTGAAAAAAACGAAGAGATATTGAAGCGGGCCAAATCAAAAACTGATCATTAATTATTTTCAACATTTTTAACATCCAAGTTAAAAAATACCAACAACTATGCATATGTATATGTATAGGATTGTATGCTTTCACCATTGTACTCGTAATACATATTTTCTATGCGTGCATGTGGGCACATGAATGCGCAATTGTTAAATTGCTGTCAACGCCTGTAGGTCTGTCAAATAATGCTATACAAAATGATAAAAAAACGTTTACATCGCTTGCATTTCTCTTATGTCTAAGAGTGATAAATTTATAATAGTTCTTTGAAAAGTTTTTGTTTTGCTTCGTAGTGAGCTGTTATTGCTCGGACATTACTAACTATTCATAACTGGAAAGCAACGCGTTGGTTATTTTGCCTTTAAAATGTGAGTAGTGGACCATAGATCTACTTTGTAAGCTACAATACTGTTATTGTTAGTTGGAGTCATGCTCGGCAGCGAGCTCAACTTTGTTTAACTATGTATGTCGCAACAACAGCAAGCACTAGACATGCCTTCAATAGCATTAACAAACGCCAATCCCTGCGTGCTGCTATAGGATGCCAAAATTGTGGCCGAACTCCAAGGCAAAGCTATATTAGGAAGTAAGCTTCTTCAGACGATACCGCATCTTTTCATGAGTATTATTTTTAAGCTCATTGCTTTGTAGACCTTGACAGTAGATTGCTTGCGATCATTTTTCGTCAGCTTCCCAACCACAATTCAAACCTCCACAAATAATCGATTTCGCAGCGTATCAGGCGTGTCTTCGCGTTCCGCAATTGTCAATTTCAATTGTTGTTCAACTTTATTAAAAATATGCTTTACTAAAACACAGATGGTAAGGCACATATGTGACCTTCCTATAGCGCTGCTAGTGACAGTGTGATAATAACTCCTTAGAAGCGACTCCAATCGCTTTGGCCGTAATCGCATTCAACCGTTGAAGTCAAAGATACGTACGAAATTCAAAAGTAACCATTTCAAATGGTTGTCATTCCGCTTGACGTACTTTTGACGAATTAGCGAATGACTAAGCAAACACGCGCTCCAAATTTGCCAAGTATTGACACTGAAGAAGGTTACTGAACATTTTTTTTTTATAAACTACCGCAATAAAAAAGGGTTTGTTACATTTCATTGGTTGGCCGAAGATCACTAATTTCAGAATGAAATATAACATAATGAGAATAATAGTTCAGAATCATAAAAATTAAACAGCTACACAAAACAAAAAGAAGTGATCAGACTTAATTTATGTATTTTGAAGAAGAACAACATCAAGACTCACACCGCAAATTGGAGGAGGAGCTTGGGCAAACACCCAACAAAGAATTCGCACCATTTATGTATGTGCATATATATATAAAATTATGAATTTAATGTCAGATTTTTAAAATTAAAAATAACGGCCGACATAATTGTTGGGTTTCAATAAAACTTATTATCTAAACGGAGCACCGCGGTGCTACGATAAATTTTACTTTTTTGATGAGATAGAAAAAATTGAATTCGATTTGAGATTTAACGCATAGTTCGAACGTCCGCCGCGGCTATGCATGGTAGCACGAATCCAAGAAGTGCAGTTTTCAATGACTGCCTCATAAATCATACGGAATTTTAACAGTAGCTTATGTTATTTGGACAAACCCTGGCGACATCGGTTGGTGGCGGCTTATTGGCATGGACCTTCGAGTTCCGAAAACTATATGAAAAGAATTCTAGACGGTCAAATCACAACTTCAAGACTCCTCCAAATCATATTTTTATTTTTCGCAAAAACTGAAAATTTCCAAATAAAAATGTATTTTCGCCCAAAAAACTATAGTTTCTTAAAGCGAAGATTTTTTTTTGAAAACTAGGCTGTTTTAATTTTATGAAACATAAATAACAAAAGACAATTAATTTAAAATAAAATAACATAAACAATTTAACTTAAACTTAACTAAACAAAAATATTCTTTATAAACAAGAATATTTAAATTAATTCACATTTAATTCGCAATTCAAAAAAAAAATTAAAAAAATTTTACGATAGTTGATTTTATTCATTCAAATCAGAAATTCCTGAAAAATTGTAATTTGTACAGTAGCGTAATTTATGAAAATCGCATGCTTGTCTCAAAAAAAATATTTAAAGTAAAACTGTGAAAAAAGTTTTCCTCCACGAGAGAGGTCTGTGTTGTTTAATATTTTTCCAGATAGAGTTTACCCCATCTTCTTGCACGGCACCTAGACAACCCAGTGACGACGGGTTCTGATGCTCATTAATAAGAATCACGGCATAGATGCCGTCATGACAGGCAGAGGGGAAAAACATTTATGGGAGAGCGTGAGTGAGAGTGAGAAAACCTGGACTACAGGCCAGATCATCATCTGACCGCAGCTTTACTTTTGTTCAGATTATAATGTTTTTTGTTACACTTGCCACAAATGGAGCTTTGAATGAAATGTTTAGTTTGGAAATGGATTCCTAAATCATCTGTAACAGTTTCAGAAAGATACTGAATCGGCGAAAAGATCAGAGTAGAAAATATATCCAGCAATCTGTGGCAAAGGTTTGGGAATGTGCTTACCATAAACATGGTTCTTTTTTTTGCTCAAATAAATGTCGAATAAAAATGTCCGATAAAAATCGAAAAATCAGATAGTTTATACCAATAATAACCCCTAGTTTTTACTCCACAATTACAAACAGAGTTTGGCCTTGTGCATGAGGGCTACGAAGGTTTGAATTAAATAATACTTGGCATATCTAGAGATTATTCTGATATGTTTGCTTCATTTTTTCATTTCCGTTTAAAAAACTTAAAAGTGAGTTAAAATGGTAAATCCCAGCTCCTTTAGTCTACTTTATTGCCATGCAGGAAGAATTGTAAAATGTGAGTCTGCTGTTGCAAAAATTAGTCACAATTCAATGGCATATTCGTAAAAAATTAAAAATATTGAAAAAAAGTGAAACACGCTTTGAATTCATAAATCATCCTTATAATTATTGCTTGAGCAACAGTAGAGATCGTGGAAATCATTATAACAACAAGTTACTAAAATCATCGCTCACATATTGAAGTTTTTAGGAACTGTAACTAAAATTCTGGAAGTTTGGCTAACGAAGCAGTTTGTAACAGCGATTGATAAAAATCGGCAATTTTTTCAATATATCGTAAAACAGTTGCGGTATCTCTCTGAGCTCAGAAGTGAAAGAAGGAATATTCAACAGACAAAATCAGAAATGCGTTTAAGGATAAGTGAATTTGAAAAAGAAGCTTGGCTTAATTTTAAGTAGCGACACTCTTTTTTTGGGGAATACGAAGTGTTCTGTATATACCTATTCAAATCGAATTTAGAATCGGTATTTTTCATTCCCATCTTGATAAATCTCCCTACTATGTTGAGCATTTTAACACAGGGCAAGAAGAAGGACTCCGCCTAGATTTCAATATATTGAAATCTTATTGCCATGAGATATGAAACCGGATTTTGGTTAGATGCCGAAGAAAGCCAATGAGAAATATGATAGAAAGTGCAAGCAAAACCCCTTGTTGATTGAAAAGTAATGAGCATTCCCGCGCGGAGCGTCTGTACGTCCAGGAAGCACTGTATACGCGGCATTTTACAAAGAAGTGCTCCTTCGGCTGAAAAACCGTGTCGCCCGGGCTCGACCCGACCTCGTCAACAATTGGACCCTTCCTCACGACAATGCGCCGGCGCACACCGCCTTCCTCTGCACCTGGGCATTGGCCAAGATGAGGTTTCCGGTGCTTCCTCACCCTCCCTACAGCCCAGACCTGTCCACTCCGGACTTCTTCTTCTTCTCGCGCCTGAAAAGAAAGCTGAAGGGGAGGCGTTTCGACTCCATCGAGGCGTTCCAAATAACTGTGACAGCCGAATTGAACGCGATTCCGGCGAATGAGTTTAAAAATGTTTCCTGCAGTGGAAGACCGCAACCAGCGGTGTATTGACGCTCAAGGGTCCTATTTTGAAGAATATTACTTGTATAAGCCAAAGGTTTAATAAAACTACTTAACAAAAATAAGGCTCATTACTTTTCAGTCAAACACTGTAGTTCTTTGTTATTTATTTTTTAAACAACTTCCGCTTACATTAATTCCCACCTGTAAGTATGCAGCAAGTTGCATTTTTGTTCATAATTTCATTTGCCGAAAAATTTGCTGCGTCTCTCAAGGGCTTATAAAATGGTTAACTTATAGCATAAACTGCGTGCATATTACACAAGGATAATAGATTTGATCATTTGGCCATCCGAAGCAAACTTGTGAGACTAGTTTCGGCAGCCCCGTCATTAAGGATTAATCAGTTCAATCAGATTTTTTCTTTTATCACCAACCGCCGTCACATCCCAAGTGACATCAGCAAATCAGCTGGTGCCTTAAAATTCGCTAAGAGCCAGTTAAAGGTCTGATGTTGGACACACCTTCTGAATTATTATCACTGTGACTTTACGACTCACTCAGCCACAAGACTTAATAATTTACCCGAGGCTGTTAGCCGCACCTAACTTGGTTCTCCCACTCTCACTAATACTAAACATTTATAATTAAAGCAGTTATTACTCAAAGTTATGGATGAAATAGTTGTATGTTTAACGTTTTAGAATAAAACAAACTTTGGATTCGATTTCAGTGACTCCGGGAATGACTCCAGGTACCAAATTCCGTACAAATCAAGCGGTAGTTTTAAATCTGTTTTTAATCTTCCTCTTTGAATTTCAAAATCTGGCTCTAGATTTATAGTAGAAAAGAATTCTGAAGTGAAGGAGCAAAAACAAACTACAGTACCCCTTTCTGTAAGAAAATTTCATGCACACTACTCGATTGATCAAGAAAAAGTCTTTTTGTAACCTTTGTAATCATTAAACTGTGAAACAATGAGAAAATCGGTGTGCCAATCGACAAGCACCGTATGAAATGGAATCGACAATTGTTTGTGGCAACATTGAGAAAAAATAAGCACGAAACCAAAATGTGTATACAGAAATTTTAATACTGATAAATAACTATTGATTTGAATGGAAGAAAGGCTATATGGAATTCCATTTCATAATAATAATTATTGAGTATATTTACAATTCATATTTAAAATTTAATAAAGCATGATTTTTATTGATTACAACAATAAACAGTCAGTATATGTAGTTCCTTGATTACAAACTCTTTTTAAGACTTTTTTATAAAATATTCGCTATGTATAATATTCAAACATATGTATTTCATAGATGTATATTAGCACCAAGTTTAATTTAATCTACGTTTAACGTATGTAAATATTATTGTAAGTAAATAATAGAAATAATTTGCACTTCAAAGGTATCATGAAATACAGAAAAAATTAATTTTAATTAAATGTGTGTTGCCCCCACCCTCAGGCCAAATGAGAATAATGATCGACACCACTTCACTACATTTCGTTACAGAAACTCTTTCAATCGAGTGTTTGTACTGAAATGGAGTGAAACATTTTAGTTGACTACCATGGTTGTCGATTTTTTACAGAAGCACACAAGTGAGTGTGAAGGCACATCGACTATTTTAATAGAGAATAGTTGAAGCATCGATCTACAGATCTATATTCGGTGCACCAAAATGCATAAGGAAAGATAGTCTGCTCCCAGGGCTCCAACACTTTAGTTTTGTATGGCTTTGTTACTTACTCTGTAGCTTTTAATTTCGGGATTTTCAAATCGACTAATTAAAAAGTAACTGCTAAAGAAAATTGCATACTTGGAATTTTAGAAGAAATTGTGCATTTTTGTTTTAATCCGATAAAAAGTGAATAGTAGTAAAATTTACCTATAATTCCTGTTCCGTATAATCGAAATATTAAAAAATTCTGTATTTCATATATTTTTGAATTAAAAATAAAATAATGCACAAATTTCTTGCAAAGAAAAAAGGTTTATATGATACATGGGAGTAGATATTCTATCTGTTGGCAACACTGCTTCTTTTTGTGGTGAGCGTCTTGGGTTGTTACACAAATGGGGGGACCTTCAGCTTTAAGCCGACTACGAACGGCAAATATTTTTTATGAGGAGCTTTTTCATGGCAGAAATACACTCAGTGGTTTGCCATTGCCTGCCGAGGAGCGACCGCTATTAACTTTTTCTATCATTTGGTGCTCCATGCACCGAAATTCGAACCTGTGCACTTCCAAATGGTAGTCTATAAGTATATTATATAAGACTGAAAAACAAAAGAAAAAAGAAAGTAATTTATAGAATCGACTAAAAACATATGAATTGGATGAAAATAAGTTTCTCATTTCAAACAACTTTAATTTGTTTATTGTGTTGTAAACCTATTTCAAGTTCCTATTAATTTTATAACAAATGTTTCTAGACATTTTATTGACTCAATTTTCTGCAAAACTTGTATAAAATATAGGAAAAGTTACATCGTTGCTGTATTCACTCGCTCCAGAACTAATATTCGAATATTCGAAACAGCTCTTTTTCACCAACACCTGCAGGGCTTGTAAAACTTAGAAAATGTGGCTACTTCGTTTACGAAGGTATTTTAATATATATATGTAATTGGCGCGTACACCCTTTTTGGGTGTTTGGCCGAGCTCCTCCTCCTATTTGTGGTGTGCGTCTTGATGTTGTTCCACAAATGGAGGGACCTACAGTTTCAAGCCGACTCCGAACGGCAGATATTTTTATGAGGAGCTTTTTCATGCTTTTGCCTGCCGAGGGGCGACCGCTATTAGAAAAATGTTTTTATTAATTTTGGTTTCACCGAGATTCTTTTTTTTTTTTTTTTGTAAGTATTTTATTTGCAATCTATCTTAAAATAATGATATTCAGCAAATTAGGTCTTATTATCTAATAGCAGCGGTAGTATTTGCACAAATGCAAAACTACTTATAAAATTGCGATATTTGTTCTAATATTTGAAGCACAAAAATAGTCGTTTGCATCACGATAACGCCCCGGCTCACACGTCATTGCCTATGATGACTTGATGTTGTTCCTCAAATGGAGGGACCTACAGTTTCAAGCCGACTTCGAATGGCAAATACTTTTTTATGAGGAGCTTTTTCATGGCAGAAATACACTCGGAGGTTTGCCATTGCCTGCCGAGGGGCGGCCGCTATTAGAAAAATGTGTTTATTAATTTTGCTTTCACCGAGATTCGAACCAACGTTCTCTCTGTGAATTCCGAATGGTAAACACGCACCAACCCATTCGGCTATGCCTTGAATTGTGATATCTGTTTTTATTAAGTGTTATTAAGTTCTTAAATTACCGCCAAAACACTGTCACTAAACAATATTTTTAAAACGAATTCGAGAAAACTATTGAATTTCACACGGTACGGCTATTTTGTATTTTGACATTCAAAAATCGTCACAGTAAATTCTAAGGGGTTTATATTTCTCGGGTTAAATAATTTTATTTTTTCTTTTAGAAGCATCAGTCTTATTAAATTTAAAAAACTAGTATTAATTGTTCAATATAAAAAACGATCTTCTCCTTGTGTCTTATGCAAAATATTTACTTGCATGAACGACGATTTTCATTTTCCTTTTTCATGTTTCTGCGAATTGAAATTCAACCACCCCAAAGTGGAGTGTCTCCCTTAAACAAAGTTGAATGCAAATTTTCTTACACAACCACACATTTATATTAGCATATGTATGTGTATATATTTATATATATATATTTACTCATAAAAACGTATAGGTAAAGTTTCCCTCATTTTGATTGACAGCTCAGCATCCATCCCTGATGGATTTCATATTTTTATACCAACCCGTCAATCTGAAAGCCATGCCAAAGTGACAGCGTCAAATATGGATGAAAAAAATTCGAAAATAAAGAGACAATATAAGCTGGGTCTTTGAGCTGCGAAATTCTTTTTCTATCGTTTCTGTCATAATTTTAAAGGCAAGTAAATGCATACACAAGTGTTCGTGTTGGTATGTATACGAGTATATATGCCCCAATAAATAAATATATAAGTACATACAAATATTTGCATCTGAATTTCTAAGTCGCTTCATACACACTTACTCATACATACATATATATATGTACACATATCATATAGACTGTTTGTTAGCAACTTTTGCAATTTTATAAGATTTCAAGTTGTGCCATTCGCTTTAAGTTTTATAACTTTAAATCCATGTTTTAATGGAAAAAACATTAAATAAAATGTGTTGTGGTTTGAACAAGTTTATAGAAATTTAATAAAAGCAAAAACTACATTAAGCCAGGCTTTATTTTGGGAAAGTATCCAATAAGGTGGGCCGTGGAGATTTGAGTTGCTTTCCTCGTTTATTTTTACAGCTTTGAGTGTATGCACATACGTACACATGACAGTCACCACCAAAGCGCCGCAACCCACTTAATGGTTTTTTAATAAAACACAGAAAATGACTTTGAGACAATGACAACATCTACTTATATTTAATCGCAATTTTTTGCAGAATTTAAACTTTTGGTCAAATTTGAAAGTGGAGAAAAAAATACATTGCAATGGTTAACGAGTAATTCGCAACTATACAAATTTTAATTGCATGCAATATATGTAAATTTATAAGTATGTACCAGAGAAAATATAATTGGCGCTTGCATCCCTTGTTGAGTGCTGCGAAAATATTCCTTTCAAATAAAGTGCTGCTTACAATGTTTTCTACTTATTAACTTATACCGCTGTTGTTGTTTAATGATTACCGTTTTAAACCTCATTCGCTATAAATACTTAATTGCATCAGATATAATCACTCAGATACAAATCTACCATTTTTAAAATTATTTAAACGACTATAATATTTTGTTTTATTTCTCGAAAGCTAAATCACATGCAGTGAAAGAGGAGGAAAAGTCGAATTCTCAGACTCCAATTGAAGATTTTTTGTATCCAAGATAACAGTGTAGAAAATAATGCTGCAGCTAATTATTTATTTTATGAAATTTGTATTGATCATAACACATTAACTCTAAATGTAGAGTTCATTTAATAACCTCAGAGTTGCAAATTCGTTAAGAAAGCTGCGATTGCTTAATAAAGAACTCCACAGAAATAAATCAATGAAAATGTCATGATTATTGAAGGGCATTTATTTATGAGAAGATGCAATATCTGTGCGAGTGTATGCAAGTGTAATTTTCGTTGTTTAATTCCCCGACGTCAGTATCAAAAACTTTTCAAATTTTTGTATGTCTTGGCCGCACTGCAAATGTAATTGCATTCCGAGTGCTCCAAAGAATTTTTGTTAAGAATCTATTTTCTACCCTTTTAATTAAGGAACTGGCAATGAATTCTCAAAGCTTAACTGTGTCAAGAATAGTTTATATACAAAGCTTGGTTGAGATATATGGTATTTTCCTCAAATTATTGTGTGAATGGACGGTCAGACAGACGCTCCATTAATTATTTTGAGCAACTTGGATTACATTATGATATATTGTCTGCCAAATAAATATAGCACAGGGACAGAATTTGTTTGTTTTATGTGTAATTTAATTAGTTTTTTAATGAAAATATAGTACATTGTCCTACAAAAACCAATATAAATCGAAGTTCCAACTTTGCGCAGATTAAAAAAATGTTTAAAATAAAAATTAAAAGAAATTGTAATCAGAATTTTTAGAAAAATTTTGGGGCATGCAATTTTTTAATCCATTCGATTTTAGTATACAAAAGTGCAAGATTGAAGCGGCTCAAACTAGCATTTATTTTTGGCAGCTATTTTTTTGGGCTGGCGGTCTTATGCACTTTCTCCATATAAAGAACGCTCGATATATTTTATATAAACAAAAAAAAAACACCCAATTTGATTATACTTAAATACTTTAAAATTCCGTGGCCGAAATTTTTCTGAAGATTTTTATTAAAGAGTTTGAAATTTTGATGAACATTTTTTAATTTTGTTCTGTTTTTTTCTTCGCATAAACTTTGAAATTCAAAGGTTTTTTGTAGAAGAATTTACTATATTTCCATAAAAAACAAAATAAAATTACATGACAAACAAATAAATTGCCAAAATTCGTCAATAGGTCCCTACGCTATAGTTGTTTATCAAAATGTAACACATAGGGCGAAAAGTTCCGGGTCTAACACATAGATGGCACTAGTTTTACAAGTATTACATTCAACTATTTTTCAGTTAGTAGTAACCTTAAAAAGACACCTGTTAAAATTTTATGATATTCTATTCATTAGTTCAAGAGTTATTATAAAGTGGGCGCTGCGTTTGCTCACTGTTGACCAAAAACAAGAAAGTCACAAGCCAATCAAAACAATAGCAAAACTACATGAATTGAACTTCGAATTGCTCCCACATCCACCTGATTTGCCAGACTTGGCTCCTAGCGACTACAGGCTGTTCGCAGGCCTAAAAAAATTGCTTGCAGTTAAGAAATTTCGGTCGAATGAGAAAAGATAAATCGGCGCTGGAAAAACTGCGTTATTCTTGATGGAAATTACGTTGATAAATAGAGCTAATTTTGAACAAAAAAAGAGAAACGTGTTTTCGTTGTAAGGCCCAGGAATTTTTCAGCCCATGTGTTATGTGCAGATATTCTCAAACATTTCTATATTAAGTTTAGCGCAGCTTAAGAAACCAAACGATTTCGTAAATAAAATTGTTTGTTTTTTTGAATTAACATTAAACGTAATGTTTTTAATTAAAGCTCGATTTCCGAAAGAAATAATTAATTTAAAAAATCTACACGAAACTTTATTAAACCTAAGACTAGAAAAAACATATTAACGGGTACGTGGTTCATAATGCAATAAAATTTTTTGCAAGTTTAAAATGTAATAAGTTACTTTTTGTTAGACACTGAATATGAACAAAAATATTGATTTGATTTATATTATGTTTATATAAGCAAGTATTTGTTTTGTTTTTGTTTTTTGTTAAAATAAAATTTTAAAGGATTTATGTATGTTTACTCGTATATGCATGTACACATCTATTTACATACATATGTACATATATTAACTGTTTTATACTCGTATATGGGTGTATCTGCTCTGAGCAGCGTTCGAGCCTGGAGTTTTCGTATTTAAAAAATTTCATATATATTAAAAACACAAACAACTTTTGAACCCATAATCGCACTTCATATACCTCAATACACACATACAAACATACGAGTGCAGATGATTAAATCGCAGTTCTTTGAGGCCAAGCATGTCAATGAATTCAAAGCCCGATGAAAAAGTGCAACAGCATTTTAATTTGTAATGCACTCTGGCACGACATGCAACGCATCGTATTTTCCGTACCCACAAATGGAAATGTGCATGCAGACTTTAGTAAATGCTAGTGTACATACATACGTATGTATGCATATCTGCTCGAACATGGAGCATGGAGATTATGCAGCCAAGAAGTAAGTGCATTAAATTGCAAGTTACCTTTCTGACGGCTTAGAACACGCAAGATTTTAATTTAATAACAGCAAAGCCACGCTGATAAATTGCCGAGTTCCTTTTAAATAAAAAGCATACTTTGCATTACTTGCGGCTATAAAATGCACAATTACATGTCAGAATTAAACTATTTATTTTATGCACATCTATGCAGGTATATGTGCGTACATTTGTTTTGGTGCTTCATAGCCCATATATGTAGGTATGTATACATGTAAATATGTATGGAAGCAAGAAAATTATTTATTTTTATTATTAGTTATGTACTTAAAACTTTATGTTTTTGAAACTGGAATTAAAGTAAAAGTTGTTTTGCAGTTATACCTCAATTTGTACATTGGCAGTTGCAAATATAAAAGTACGGTTTATTAATATTCATATTTATGTACAAACATGGCTACGTGGGCATGTACGTACATATGTACATTGTATACCCCAAATTTATTATTATCTCTTCGGGGCCATTAACTTAAGAGCGCTTATAGACATTCACAAACTATTTCTTGAAAATTATGTAAACATTTTGTAAATAAAATTTAACATGCTACTGATTGTGGCAATGAGCGACTGTGTTGGGCTGATAGACTTGCAGACTGGAGTGGTGCCACTTCGACTGCACCGCCGCTGACGAACATTAATCATAATTTTTTCACACTGCTTTCATGTTCACGCTGATTTACATACTCGCATGAGCTAAGGTTCATTTGGCTAAAAATGTTTTTCATTTTTGTAATGGTTCCGTTGACATTTGTCGAACAACATTTACAGGTCAGCCAAAGTTGTTAGTCTCATTAGAAATGCTGAAACAAGCACAGCAATTCCATCAAAATATTTAAATTTTATGTAAGAGCATATTTTGGTATACATATATTTAAGTATGTCTTGTTAAGTTTGTCCTTTTCAAAGTTGTTGAGAAAATCAACATAAATACATAGATACATAGTATGTATATGTATAAGTAGTTTTACATACTTAGTTCAGCTTGAGCTCCTCTGCAGTAGAGACGGGTCGACAGTCAAGTATATCATATAATTTCTATGTCTGCATAAACATTTTCGGTTTCTGTATTACATTATTGAGTAAAGGGTGCGTGATACACATTGTAGGGCATACAGAAAATACTTTGCTCATAAATGTCAACCAACTACCACAAATTAAATGATTGAAGACATATTTCACACAAAAGTGTTAATCCAACCACTCAGACTTTTATTAAACTTAATCCATCAGCGAGGAAGCCCTACGAAGAATTGCACAATATCCTCCATTTGCTGAAAGAGTACCTAAATTGTAATTAGGAACATGAATTTGTATCAACTGTCTCAATCTTACTTGTTGAAAGATTAAAAAGGGTTAAGGGATGATTCTTGTTATCCACAAACGAAGCAATTTTCCTTGGAAGGTAACACAAGTATACAACAATGTTGCATGAGTAAGCTTTTGTATCCATCTTCCTTGAAATGAATTAAATTATTTTAAATTAAAATATGATTATGTATAGGACACCCAAAAGTCGTCGACGTCAAATCAGTAATAACTTGCCGACTTGGAATTCGCTTCTATTTCTACGGAAATTTATTTAAACGGAAGATCTAAAACACTGTTTTAGCCGGGAAAGTACAACCAATCATCATAGGAGAATTACTTTTTTAATATTTTCAACACCGAAAGAAAAGGTATTTCAATAGACGCGCGTTTTAAAGTAAAACATGTAAAAATTTAAATTCTTTCAGTTCACTATTATTATTCAAAATGTGACTCTTAACAATCATATGTGAAAAATTGCATCATTTAATGAGGACGTCTACAGGTAAATTCAGTCGATTCATGAATGCCTAATTGTTGCGAACGTCAACATTTTGTCTACAGCAGCAATATTCTCAACAGAACATCCCGATTTTAACCTGCCAGTCCATCTGCCTTTTTGTAGTCTCGACAGAACCAGTTCTTGATATTTTTTCAACAACCTTTGAATTGTCGACTAATTTAGGCGATTATTTCCACTAAAAAAATCACGAATTTTGCGATGTGCCGTTCTTAAAGACCGGCCATTTTCATTACAAGTTTCAATAATTTTACCCGTGATTCTATGGTTTAAAAATGTACAACTGTCTACTGGACAAATGGAAAACAAATGAATAATTTATATGCTATGTTCATATCAAAAGTTTTCTGGAAGAAATTCATTATCCGCAAAACAAAAAAATTGAGAAAACCGGTCTTAAACTGCTCAGTGCTGTGTTAAAATAAATACAAAGTGGAGCAAAACTAATCACCCTATGCAAGATTTCTAGTTTTCCAAATGGCATCCTACGTTAATCATATTTGACTTTTATGAAGTAAACAGTTGTAGTATACAAACGGACAAGCTATTGAGTGCGTTAAGGTCAAATAAAGATTTCCATCACTCAAAGCAGTTTTTTTATTTAGTAAAAAAGTTATTGAGAAAAAAATTCAATGAATAATTTTGCGCCACCTTGTACATATTTTCTTCCTAAAAGGTAATCGGTGTCAATTTTTACTAAGCATAAGAAAAAGTATGGCTTTACCTTTTCGGTAAATAGAAGGTAAATTTGGAAATATTGGAAAATTCCACAATTGTCAGTTTCATTACACAATTCTCGGTTTAATTACACAGATAACCGCTTTTGAATTAATTAAGTATTTTGTGCAATTACAATTAATTAGACAGCAAGGCGCATTAAAAAGAATTTCACGTGTACATATTTATAACCTTATAAGCTTTCTTTCAGATCCTCAGCACCTTCATATGTATACTTCTAATTAGAATGTGCATGATTTATTGCCGCACAAAGGCCACCTCCAAAGAGCAACTTGTTTTTGCTGAGCAGAGTTTGTATTATATAACAAAAATATACTCTGAGGTGCTAAAAAGTGCTTTGTCATGATGTTTTTGCTTACGAAATCAAAAATGACTATTTCACTTAAAATGAGAATCAGGCAAAATTCATGAAAGATCACATTTTCAAAGCACAGATTTGTTTACTTATGGCATTTTCTGAAATTAAGAGGTACCCCAAATGAAATGAACTATTTTTCTTACGTTTCTTTCCAAGAATGATAGAATAGAATGTAGCACCCTGAGACTAGTTCCGATGTCAGAAAGGAAACAGTAAGAATAGGAAGTAAAGAAGAAGTGTCAAATATTCTCAACACAAAGTCCAGTTTTTTGTCTGTCCGTTCTTTATTTATCCTCGAGAGAAACAGTTTTTTGAGATTTTTTCACCAGCCATTGAAACTATTACTTTCCCCGAAAAAGCCATCCGTCTAGGATTTTTTCACTACTAACACCGGTGAAATACCCTTTAAATGAAAGAATGAAATAAATGATAAACAAATTTGCGATCGTTTTTGTAAAATTGCAAAATAAGCAATATTTATTAGTTCATGATGAAAGAATAGTAGTAACTCAACTTTAATTAAAAGTAATAAGAATTTGGCTAAGTTTAAAGCAAAGCAATGGGCCGAAATATCTTAGTAAAAGCGAAGAGGCTTTGCGTATTTTCCTTGCGTTTCTGATTTCACGTTCAAGGAAGCGGCTATCAAACTCAAATAGAAAAAGATAGCGGAATGTTGATGGCGTAATCTTCATTTCTATAATTTTTGGTATCTTTTTTACTAAGGATCAATCACGATATGTCTTGCATAAAAACTGGGTTCCAAAGACCGCTTGTAGAAATATCCCTCTCAAAATGATTGTAAAGGCTCAAAATGTCTGCGTAATTTTTTAAAAACTCATAATCAAATCAACTTTTTTTAAATTTTCATTTATTCATTGTATTTAAATATAAAAATAAGTAATTCAGTTCGGTTAAATTACACAGGCCGACAAAATTTAACGAACATTCAGACCCAGAAACCAGACTATATATTTCCGAAGGTTTATGATGCGCTGAATCCAAATCTGGCTTCAGAATTGCTCTATCAGCTCTGGTTTTCGAGATATCCTAACCTAAAAGTGCAAAAAACCCCATTTTTGCCCATATTTGAGGTTATGTAGCCTTGCCGATGTTTTCTTTCACCAAAATTAAAGGATGGCATCTTTAAATACAATCCTTTTTTTTTTCAAATGGCGTTTTGTTTGCTCAAATATCATTTTTTTTCGCTGAGATATCGCATTTTGAAATTTTCATGGGCAAAAATGGTGTTTTTTGCACTTTTAGGTTAGGATATCTCGAAAACCTGAGCTGATAGAGCAATTCTGAGGCCAGATTTGGATTCAGCGCATCATAAACCTTCGGAAATATATAGTCTGGTTTCTGGGTCTGAATGTTGGTTAAATTTTGTCGGCCTAGTTCCATTAAACACGAAAGATACGATTATCGTAAAAACTCAAACTAATAAATTAATTTTAGTTATTAATCCGAATTTTGCATGGACAGAGAAGCAGATATTAGTTTAAATTATTTCGGATACTTTTCCTTGTAGACTAGTGTTATTTGCTCACGATTTCTCTTATTATTTCTTCCAGACACTAATTTTTTTATTCCTTGATGATATACATATATTTTTATATGACGTTTTCAATAAGAATTAAAGATTTTTAGTACTATAGAAAAAACACCAATCTGCACATATTGTCGCTCCTAGTTGGAGCATTTCACCCTATACAAAGGCCCACCAACGATTATTATGACTAATTTCGTTCCAAGTACCGGTGGAAGAACTCTCATTTAGGATTGTCCACATCACATTTTGTCTTGTGGGTTCCATTGAAAAGCCATTTTGGCAACATTGCCGTCTTCTCTACGGAAAGTACATTCAATACAATTCCATATCCACTTTTTAATTTCTCGATTGATCAGACAGCTACTAGTGAGGAAAAAGACAGTATTGGAGACCGTTGTTGGCCTAAAAATACGGCATATAATCCTAAGGCATTTGTTGACAAAGTTTTGAAGGCGTCTGCTTATCTGCTCAGAGCGAAGTCTCAGATACACATAGCAAGGCCGATTTTACGCTAGTATTGAAAACTCTAACTGACAGGATAGGAGAGTGCCACGCTCGGTTTAGCTTATGAAACGCAGTAAATATCCGCCAGTCCATAAGTTCGTGCGTTTTTTAAAGGTGGTTTTAAAATTATAATATAAAAAATAAAAAAGATGTTTAAAGTTTTTATTAATCAATAATATATTTTCCGTCTTCCCAACGTTTAGGCAAATTTTTAATTCCCGGCTCAAAAAATGTGTTGTCCTTGTAGCCAAAATACGCTTCCATATCCCTTTTATAGCTTCTCTTGAGGAGTAGTTCTTGTTACTCATATGGGATTGAAGTCCACGGAAAATGTGATAATCATAAGGTGCAATATCTGGAGAGTATGGTGGATGCGGCATTAGATCCCATCCGAGCTCGTTCAGCTTGCCTAATCTTTGCCTTGCGGTATGAGGTCTTGAGTTGTCGTGGTGAAACAAAACTTTGCGTCTATTCACTAAAAACGGTCGATTTTTTTTAAGTGAATCATTCAGGTTTGATAGCTGATGGGAATAATAATCAGCAGTTATCGTCTGGTTTGGTTGCAGAAGTTCATAATAAACAATATCGGCCATATCCCACCAAATAGACAGGAGAATCTTCTTGGGGTGAAGGCCATCTCTAGGGGTCGGTTTTGGTGTTTCATCTTTATCTAACCATTGGCGTTTGCGAACAAGATTATTGTGAAGCACCCATTTTTCATAACCAGTAACGAGACGGTTCAAAAAACTTTCATTTTCGAGCCGTTGCAGCAGCTGAGAACACACATTCACTCTCTGCTGAAGGTTGGCGACGGAAAGTCTATGCGGAACCCATTTTTCCAGCTTTGAAACCTTTCCCAACTGAACCAGATGCCTGTGAACTGTTCCATGCGATGAATTTAACCTCTGAGCTATCATATCGACTGTCAAATTTGTCTCAGCTTCCACGAGTTCGAGCAAGGCGTCGGAGTCAAAAACGTCAGGACGACCAGTACGCGGAGCATCCTCCACGTCGCAGTTACCACTTCGGAATTTTGAAAACCACTTTTACGCAGTTCTCACACTCACGGTATCTTCTCCATGAACAGTGTTTATTTCTGAAATAGCAGTTGTTGCATTTTTACCACTTTTATAAAAAAAATACAAAATATGCCTCTTATACGCGTTCGAAGATTCCATTTTATTTTTTAACAACACGTGCTTCTATCCGCGATTAAATAGTTCCGTTATATTCCGCGAATAATTTTTTGTATGCAAAAATCGTACAAAAGTGAAATTATGGGTAAAATGCGCACGAACTTATGGACTGACCTGACTTCATAAATACGTGCGGCCACATCAGACACAGCTACACGATCTTTTGTTATTTCACTACCCTCGAAACAAAACTCATCCATATCTTCAATAATGATATCATTTCCGCTTGCAATAAGTTTCTTCGGGGATATGTTTGCTGTTTGTATTCTCATAGGCTTAGTTTTTGCCAGTTATCTTGGCATGGAGTTAATAAGAAATTTGATATACATTTGATCTGATCTATTTTGTATTGCTAATTTGAGTTCTCTTACATCCTAAAACTGAGAGCCATGACAGAAAACTCTTGATGATAACAGGCTGCAAAGGTTCTCGATGGGGTTCAAGTCAGTACTGCGTGCTGGTAAATCGGACGTTAGGATTCCTCGAGATTCCAGGAACTCTTTAATCTCCCTCTTTGCTCTATCAATAAACAGTGGTGTCCTCCCGGATCGCTTCCTGGAACCATAAGGTCACCTTGTTTATTAAATTATCGATGCCACAGCTAGACCTTCCCAATCGTCTTGCAATTCAACAGTTGGACAGCCCTTCTGTAATTTTTAATATCTGGTGTTTTCCTTACATGCATAAAAACTATCGATATTGATAACTATGGTGTGACAGGTGAGATTTGCAAACTGTGTTGACGTTTTTGTTCAAAAAGGTTTGACAAGTAATTATTGATCGTTTAACGCCAGAGCAACGGTTCCAAATTGTGGAAATTTACTTTGAAAAAATTAAATTTGTTCGCGAAGTTCACAGAGCACTGACGGCATCATCGGATCTTTCGAAATGAGGAACGAGCTGCCGTTATGTTGAATGACGAGCGTTATCGAGCCATACTGATTGAATTTTTGTTTCCAAACTTTTGAATCCAACAAGACGGCGCGACTTTCCAGTGCGCTTACAATCGATTCAATATTCAACCCACCATTGGCGCCATACTGTTAGATTTATTGGAAAAAGTAGACGTGAGATTATTCGGCCATCAAATTTTTCGCGCAAAATAGCCATTGTTTCGTTAGCTGTGTGACAAGTGGCACCGTCCTGTTGAAATCACATATCGTCCACATCCATATCGTCCAATTCGGGCCATAAAAAGTTCGTTATCATCTCACGATAGCGAACACTATTCACAATAGCTGCCTGACTGGCCTTATTTTGGAAAAAATACGGCCCAATGATGCCGCCGGCCCATAAACCGCACCAAACAGTCACTCTTTGTGGGTGCATTGGTTTTTCGGCAATCACTCTTGGAGTATCATTCGCCCACTGAGGTGAAAATGTGCCTCATCACTGAAGATGATTTTCTTCGAAAATTGGTCATTCACTGTTGCCCGTTTTCATAATAAGCCTGAATAACCGTAACGCGTTGCTCGATTATGTATCTTTTCATGGTTTAAATTGAATTAGTCTGAAATTGAAAAATGTCAAATGAAATGCAGAAAAAGCTTGACGTTTAGGTGTGGTTCACATTCAACATCAGCCCTTGAAATTTAACCATTCATTAACGGGTCGGGTCCCGGTGGTCTAGAGCACGAGAATTTAGGGCATTTCCAGGATTTTTTTACAATACAAAAAAGAAAAACGATATTTAAATTTTTAGGCCTTTTATTTAACTTCTTTTATATACAAAAGTGAATTTTTTTTTTTTTAATTTCAATAATTTTAAAAATGGCGCTGAAGTCGAGCCTCCCGAAAAATTGGACCTGGACGGTGTTGTCCATTTTGGCTCTTCTATTTATCTGAAACACGAAAACCAAAAAAATTATTAATCAGTATGACTGTAGCTACGTCCCGTTACTAGAATAAAAACAAATTTGACAAAATGGCGCGATTTTGAATTTGACACTCTAAAAATCGGAGTTTTTCAGTCTTTTAATAAAAAAATACGAAATAATTGAAATAATAATAGGATTCTAGTACGGGCAATAACCATTTCGGACGATCCGGTTGAATATTTTTTTTTTTTGTTTTGACAACACCAGGCAGAAGAAAGTCGTTTCGAGATAAACGAGTTTAAAGTTTGAGGTACAGGAGCGCGCGGACCCTACCTAGTTAACGGGCTGTAGAAACTATAATATTGGGAATTCCGCATGAAAATTTCACAGTATATTCTTAACCCTCCGTCGGGCGCACCCGATCTGTGAAGCACAGCTCACACTTTTTTTTGTCTCACTCTATTATTTTTTACCGTTTACTACTCTTTTGCTCAATAGCTGCTTCTTATGGTGTGCTCTTTATATCAAATCAACTCAGTTTGTGTTTTCCCTTCCCAAAGTGAAGTTATACGCACTTTGATCGGAGAAGCTCATTGCGCCCTAACTTACCACATTTTTTAAAGTAAGTATTTTCAAAATTACTGATTTCAAATTAACTACTGCCCCATTTTAATACTAAATAATTTATTAATATTTAATAGTTAGTTGAAAATAACCTGATTTATTGATGTGGCCTGCAGGGCACATTGCGCCCAAACTCGTTACAAAGGTTTTATGCTTTAATTTGCTTTATATTCTTGATAGAAATACTTCAATTTAAATGAGTCCAAAGACGTGGAAGAAGTTATAAATTTGCTGGTGGCTGATGAAAATTCCGAGGCAGAGCAGGATGATGAGTCCGACCTAGATGATGAAAATTCTGGAGACATACATTTTTTTCTAGGAAAAGATAAGATCAGTAAGTGGAATCAAAATCCACCTCTGCGAAGTGCATGCAGAGGACCTCACAACATAATTACTCACTTACCTGGAGTAAAAGGGAATGCAAGAAATGCTAGTACTGCTGTTGATATAGGGAATAATATTTTTACCGACGAAATATTAAACATAATAGTAACATACAACAACCAATACATTGAGACCAGTTCGAGACATTTTCGAGAAATTCATAAGAAGTTGCCAAAATAGTTACATTCCTGGGGAAAATATGACTATAGACGAAATGCTACCCGGTTTTCGTGGGAACTGTCCCTTTAGGCAGTATATACCATCTAAGCCAAATAAATATGGCATCAAATGTTTTGCTCTCGTCGACGCGAAAATGAATTACGTATACAACATGAAAATCTATGCTGGAAGGCAACCAGAGGGGCCCTTTTCTATTAGCAACAGGCCAAGGGACGTAGTTTTGAGAATGTCTGAGCCTCTTTTTGGCACTGGACGCAATATAACAGGCGATAACTGGTTTACTGATATGGATCTAGTTGAGGAACTGAAACAAAAAAAACTATCCCATGTTGGAACCGTAAGAAAAAATAAAAGACAATTGCCGCCTGACTTTGTAGCTACTAAGGGAAGACAACAATTCACAAGTTTGTTTGGGTTCAATGACGGAAAAACTTTGGCTTCATATGTTTCACGTTCTAAAAGGAATGTTATTCTCGTAGCGACTCTTCATGACAACAAGAACATTGATCTCGATTCCAAGGAAAATAAACCAGAAATCATCTCGTTTTATAATTCAACGAAAGGTGGCGTTGATACTGTAGATAAAATGTGCGCAACGTACAATGTATCACGAAATATCAAACGCTAGCCAATGGTTATATTTTTACAATGCTGAATGTCGCTGGTATTAACTCTCAAGTGATATACCTCAGTAATAACCTAGAACCACTGCGCAGAAGGCTTTTCTTGAAAAAGTTGGCTCATGAACTGACAATCGAGGAGATACGTCGAAGAAGTTTGAAAACCCACGGAATACCGTTCAGTCTTCAAATAAGGTTAAAAAAATATCGACCTTCACTTCCAAATGAACGAAGCCCTTCTCCGCCCCCTAAACGAAGACGATGCTCAACTTGCACTAGCGAAACTGCTTTGAGAAGACTGACGAATCACGAATGCAAGAAATGTAAATCACCACTTTGTTTATCCCGTACGTATATGATGTGTGAACGGTGTTATACTCCAGAGGACGAAAATACTCTATCCGAAGAGACCTAAAACAAGCGCAATAAAAGGATTGTTTGAGTTTTATATTTTTATTGTACCTCTAATTAATTAGTTTTCTTGATCATTATATTTACAACAAATTGAATTTTTATTGGATTCTTTCATTTTTTGTAAACTATTTTCGGTTGACTGTTTTAACTTTTTATTTTCAACCTTAATTTACGACTATCTTTTGTAACTGATAAATTTTTGTCAAATAAACGGATTTTTATGAAAATATTTAGATTTATTTCTTATTCATATCCCTTAATGCTACTTGTGTATTTCCCATGTGTATAAACTATGCAATTATACTTTTATTATGTGTTTTTTAAAGTGTGCCACTTAGGCACATTGCGCCCGAAGTTCACAGCCTGATAGTTGCGCCTGACGGAAGGTTAAGATACTTAACTTTCGAAATATCGAAAAAACAAAAACTAGATTTTTTGAAATTTCGAGACCACCTAAGTATGTACATAAAAATTGCCCTAAATTTTAAAAGCATGAAATAATTTTCTTTTTATAATTATTTCAGGTGGTGCACACATGTTTCAAAACCCACTGAAAAGTGACCAAATTATTCAGAGCACGAAAACTGAGTATTTAAAATTTGTTTGCTTCTTTTATGTATTTAAACATGTTTGTGTGGGAGATAAAAATAAATAGTTAATCTATGGAGTCGGAGAATATACGTATATACAAGTTTCAACTCAATTTAAATTTGCTTTCTAATTCTAATGCTGCACGCCACATTTTTATAATATAAATTGTTTAGTCTAATTTTCTTATTAAAAACCTTATTTCTCCAAAAGCCCATATTTTGGAGAGCCAGAAAGCCGGGGCTCGAAAATTGTTAGTATTCGATCACCCTAATATGTATGTACGTATATATGTTAATGTGTTTAACTTCAAAGTTAAAACAAAAGTTAAATGGCAAAGAGGTATCAAAAAACCTCAGACAATCCAAGAAAATCCAATTTGATACGTTTTGGTTTGGTTGATTCTGTTGATTCTGCTTCCTGACGGTAGCACCATACAAAAGCATAACAACAAAGCCGCTAACAACGTATACGAATACAAACATTAGAAAACACCCATCTATACATAAATATACTCGCATTATACACAAACAATTATACTTGCATACATACTTTGAGCAGCAAACATTTTCATGAGAAATCGACTTTTACCCCAAAGCGTATGATTAATGATTTTTCTCGTGTTTGCCGCTTCAGTGCGAGTCACACTCTTATAGTCGTATGTATGTATTCCTATACTCAAACTGAGTGGTGGCACGCGGGGCGGGTAGCTGCAGTTTTGTTTTTTCTGCTGTTTCTTTCAGCGATGATAGATCCTTGATGGAAATTCCAGTGCAACGAATCTGTCCGTCACATTGTATTGCAATCTCACTCAAAACGCCAGCGCGAGCAATACAAAACAAAGCCAAGTTAAGCAGCTTGGAGTGGCAGCAATGGTGGTAGACGGGATTATGCTGTGCCACCTACGAGTGTAGTAAGCAGAAGCAGCTGTAAGTTGCTACATCCGCTACAGCATTCGATCACAATGTGGCGCGCAGTGCAGCAATGAATGGTAGGACGATAAACAAGTGGAGGTATCTCATTGGCATTGCAAAAGCGGTGCCACTTGTTTTCAATTTCTGTCCTTACGGCAATTCAATTCTATGTGCCTTCACACAAAATGCACAAGCTTACATGTTTTTGTTATATAATATAACGAATAACGCGTTTTTTGATGCTGCGTTGTATTGAATTCTACTATTTTTTTAGAACTCGTTGTGTTACTTATATCGGTGTTTGCTTTTGCTGGCATCAGTTGGGTTTGAATTAATCAATCGTCAATCAAGACTACGGAATTTTTTCTACTATATTTTATTCATTGAAACTGCTGACAGTTTTATTTTATACCAATTCCCTTTAAATTTAGCAAACTTAAAACATTTAATTAATTCCGAAGATGGAATTTAAATCTGCTAACAGTATTATATAAGGGTGATACCGAAGTAAACCTTCAAACTGCTGCCGTTGCTTTGTTGCTTCCTCGGTCTGTCTGCCATCATTTAAATTATTGTCAACAGGGTTATTTTCTAAACCACAATGTTAAGCATAATTTAAACCATAATAACAAATTTCCCTCATCAGCACACCGATGGCAGTAAGTGGACAGTCTGCCGGACAATTACAAATAAAATACATACGCAAATCTACTAACGTGGCAACCAGTGCTGATTTTTTTTCTTTTTGTGTTTATTTTTTTTTTTCTTTTTTGCTTAGAAACGCATAATGGTAAGTTGGGTAAAAAAATTAGAAGATAAATTGGGGTCATATCTTGTATGTTCAAGGTGTGGCTACTACTTTGACACTGTTACAACTACAAAGTGTCCGCTTTGTTTACCCACATTACACACACACACACACAATACACTTAAGTGAGGTCAGTCTAGTGCAGTGCTCATTGAGTCGATGCCACCTCCTTGTCGTCTGATGACCGCACACACGCATATATTCCGCACATGTCCTTAATGTGAGGTTTCTCGGTCCTTTTTGCGGCGCTGGCTTCAACTTTAACTGCCCGCTGCTGTTGCATGTGCTTTTTGTTTTGTAATGAGTGTTAACAGAATTACAGCCCACATTAAAATTATGTTGAAGATGGTGTTGGGGTTAGTAAATGTTGTTGGAGAATAGGAGTTTGGCTTATCCGATGTTAAGGGTGCCGTTACATGCATTTCAATATCGGGCAAAAGGTTCCAGAACATAACATGCTATTTTTTGCCACAAAAGATTCATACTTTATGCAATTTTTTGCATTTATTTATTGCTGAATTTTCACGTGTAGTCAAGTGGCGTTCATGTACGATTAAGTAGCCGGTAAAATTTACACAGTTTTTGGTTTATTTTACATAGATGGAAAGCGTTTAAGCTTGTAAAAAACGTTAAGCAACTACCAACTCCACATTTAAGTATTCAAATTTAGGCGAAAGTAATTTTTGGGTACTTTTTAGTACTCATAGATAAAAAAGGTCAACGTGACGAGTGTTTTCAAGTGTTAATATGTGAATTAGCGCCCCGTTACTCGCTTACCCTGTAGGAAAACTAAACTAATCAAGTCAAACACCAGTTCACGTCTATTGCTATTTGGTTTGACCACAAAATAAAACAGTCAGATCCCTGAATTTTACCAGTTGAAAATACAAACGATTATTAAATCTTTACTCTTTCTGAAAACTATATGTGTACATATAATATCTTCGGTTGTTTGAGCTATATTATGCCATGAAGCTTTTCCTTCGTTCGTCGAGTAGATTTACTTGTATTAGTTTTCTAAAAACTGAATGTGAATTTGTAGATTTTAACATAGAACCAATAAGAGGGTTGCCTTTTATATATTGCACCCAATTATGAAAACGCAGTAAAATAACCAATTTTCAAAGCCCTCTTGCCACCTCCAAGACGAGATATTAAAGGGCTTTAATAGCTTCTTGATAGCTTCTTAATAGCCGTTGATCTCGCGTTTTATTCTTGATGTTCGTCAACATTAGAAATCATTAGGTGCCAAAAATCTTAAGTTAGCCGATGCGTGAGAGCTCGCATTGCCGTGTTGAGGGAGGATTCGTGTTTGGTTTTCATAATTTTCCGAAAACTTTTGACAAACAAATGGTTGTGTACCACAGGCGATCATTTGCTGTGAGCTCATCTTGAAACATCCCTACTGTCGATTGCTGTCATTCATCAGACAAATCATTTTTTGGGTGAGAACAAATCTTCTTGACGACCAAATGAATAATGAATATACGATGGTCCCATTAATGCCTCGATCTTGCGAAATGTCACATGACGATCTTGCGTTGCCAATGGACGCATAGCATCTATTATTTCCGGCACAACAACCGTTTTTGGACAGCCTTCACGATATTCAACCTGCAAAGAACTACGGCCCCGTTGGAATTCGTTGTACCAGCGCTTTGTAGTGGCTAAGTATGGTACTTCAAAGTCAAAAATCGAAGAATGTTAATCAATGCACACTTGTCTGGATAATTAACGTCGAAAATCATAATAAATCATCGCACGAAAAATGTCAAGAGTTGATTCCACCTTTGGGTCGAGGTGAATTTCTCAACTCACTGAAAAAAGAACAAATAAAACTCATAAGTGAAAACGTTAACTCTAAACTTGTGCTAAAAATACCAAACTTTTCGATAAAAATATCGAATTACAGCTCAGCATAAATAATGTAGCAAGGTCGCAAAATATAAAAGGCAGCCCTCGTAATATGTGAATATATGACAAATCAATGTATGTTAAATTACAAATATCTGAATGATATTGAGAATTAAGACAGGAGTGACCGTATAATTTGCAACTATCAAAATATTGTTACAGGGGAAAGACAAATTGGCACTTTATAAGGTAGCCCAGTCTACAACAAAATTACTCTTATTGTCATTCCCCATTCATCAACAGCGCGTAAATAGTAAGGTTTTCCTTTCTACGACCACAAGGGAAACCAAGTTACGTGCAAGTTTTTTCGAATTTATTTTTATCTAATTTTGAGACGCGAAAGTTTTTTTAAACTTGGTCGGTCATGGTAGTGGAGCCAGAGTGAAGAGCTTGTAATATTTTTTAGAGCATCAATGGAGTATTGTTTCTACATCTGCACATATACATACTATGTATATAAATTCATACACGGCTGAATATTTGGCGTATTCTATAATACTAAATATTTGCCTCAAGGATATTAAACAGAAGGAGATACCGCATCGAAATTAAAATCTGAGCATAATAAATAATATTTTAACAAACCACCCATTTTTTTAGTGATTTAATTCGCGCAGTGCTTCTGAAATCTTAATAAAATATATTCCAAATAACTTGTTTTATTTTTTTTCCAATAGACTAGAGACAAAGACACTCATAAAATTTAGCTCACTCAATTGGTGTTTGTAGCAGATTTTACTTGTGAAGAATTCAGCTTGAAGAAAAACTTGACTTTAAAACGAATTTAATTATTTTATAATAGATACATATATTGAAGTTTTTAGTCAATGCAATCGAGTTTTGATTACAGCTTGGCTTTATTCAGAAAAAAAAAAATAACTTGCCAAGTCTTTAAAGTTTATAGAGGCAACAGCTATTGCTCCTTGCAACATCGCAAAAAATGCAGCTAAAAGGTCAGTGGGGAATGAAAAGAAATAAAGTTTTTTTCCAATCTATCACGTTTCCCTTATTATAAACTCCACACTGTTGTTTTTTTGTTTTTTTTTTTTTGTTGAGGTCAATTTCAATTGGATTCTTCCGCGGCTCACGGAGCTCATCCACTCGCTCTTCCCATAAGTCAAGTATAGCGTCATCACCGTTTTCACACCATCCTAGTCTCTTCCTTCGGAACCGCTTAGAATGGAACTTTATATTCCCGGGAAATGCTTTTAGTGAAATGTCAAAGTTTTACGACGTGTTCCAATAAAAAACAAGCAAATTAAGTTACGAGAAAAATTGTATTATCAACCTTCACAATAAATAGTCTTCTAACTCTACGCAATAATTCCAATGATCCGCACAGTGGTTCAGTTTTCATCGAATGCGTGGACATTTTCGTATAACGAGATGTTATGATTCCATCGATATATAAATCGTGGTTTTTCTTATTGGAATACATTTTTTATAAATGAGTAAGGCAAACATTTGCACAAAACAACAATTCTCAAAAATTATATTTTTATATAGACTGAAAGTAAATGACAGTAAACGAAGTAACAAAAACAAGACATAAATAACACAGGCCGACAAAATTTAACTAACATTCAGACCCAGAAACCAGACTATATATTTCCGAAGGTTTGTGATGCGCTGAATCCAAATCTGGCCTCAGAATTGCTCTATCAGCTCTGGTTTTCGAGATATCCTAACCTAAAACTACAAAAAACACCGTTTTTGCCCATATTTGAGGTTATGTAGCCTTGCAGATGTTGCCTTCTAGTTGTTTATGATTTCTATCGTCTTATTTTTTAAATTGTGTTGAATTATTTTTGTTTTAGTCGACGGTTTTATATTTGTTTTAGTGTATTTCGTTTTAATTTTTTAATTAAATATCATTTGATTTTTCGTATGTTTTTATGTTGTTCAGGAAGTAAAAGTATATATTTTTTAAAGGAATTTTCTTGTAATTTTTGTTTTATTAATTTCGTTACTGTCTCATTAGATAGATTGGTTTGTATGTAGGTATAACTAGTAGTTTATTTTTATTGTATCTGATAGGTCTATATGACCTTAAAAGGGGGAAGTTATTTTGTGTATAGCATCGATTCCATATCGCTTTTAAGTAACTTGCGATATAAACAAAGCTTTGCTCAAAAGCCACAGATGTTTTCTGGGAATATGGTTCTTATTTCTGTAAATGACAAAACTGCGAGGCATTAGGTTTAATTTTTTCATTTTTAGATGCTCATTCCCGTTAGTTAAATTTCGAGGCACTTTAAGGCATCAACTCTTTTATTAGTATATTGTTAAAAGTGAACCTTGGGAGGTCAATCTTGTCTGCTATTGGCCGAAAGCTATTGAATATCATACAATTTTTTGTAGTCAAATTAGTTTTTAAAAAGTTCTTATCAAATTAGTCGTAAATTTTACACAAGATCTTGCCCTTGATGTAAACTATGTTGTAAACTAATTGAACCTGTGGTATATATATAGTAACTAGTCAATTATCGGCATAGAATTGTAGAGTTCTGTTCAATTTTAATTTTAAAATAGGTTTGATCCCAAAGGCACTGCTGGTCTAGTTTTTGTGTGAAACGTTTTGTCCTATTTGTTCAAACATATTGCTTCATATTTATCAAAAACTTACAAAAACTCTTAAATTATTACCGCATATTCCCAATCCTGCCTGCTTTCTAATCATTATTTCTAAGTTTACTGAAATGAATACCTTTGATAAAAAAAACGGTACAAGTTACTAAGGTGTTAGAACTTCGATAAAACTGAACTGATTCTTATAAATAATTGGATTGCCTTTAGGAAAACTATCAATTAGTTGAGAAAATACGTTTCTCAGAGAAAATATCGAAATGAATTTCAAATATATTTATACAATATATACTTATTTGTATGTAAATATTGACTTTAGATGTGGGCAATTTAAAAAATCAACGACGTCTTGAAATTTCCGGGCGGCAACGTCAAATACAGCGCACGCTCGATAACGTGAACTAATTCAAACCAAGGCAGTTCACGTTAACAAAAGTGTTCACGTTTTGGAATGCCCAAAAAGACTAAGTAAATATATTTTTTCACATTTAAATTCACATTTTATTCTTGTTTTCATTACATATTAATTGAAAATTAAGTCATACGATGGTTTTATTTAAAAAAAATCAGTAATCTTTTTTGTATTTTCTTTTTTTTTTTTTCTAAAACTTGAAGAACAGTTTCTCCCTTAACCGTCTTAGCACACTCATATCATTTTGATCGACGTCTTCATGACCAGTCCATATTAACGCCTTGTTGAGAATTTCAACTGCTTCAGTCGGCTTAATTTTCTCCAGTTGCTCTGATACGCTGTCATCATCGGATTCGTCCTCTTGTTGATGATCGTCATCTGCATTGCCCTCCTCCATATCTTCGTTCCACTAATGAATGGCTGGTAACGTGAATTCAATCTGAAATTTTTATAAAAAAAAGTTTTTTCAATAACACACATACATATCTTTGAGCATATCTGCGAACACGAACGAACCTCAGGATTTAAACTACTAAGGAGGTCGACGGTGTTCCTCTTCAAGGTGCGAAGTTCAGCTTCCCATTTTTCTTTTAAAACCGCCAACGGAACATTATATTCGGGATCATCATTGCTTACCGCAAAATGTAATATACTGTTCCAGCACTTAGCTAATGTTGCTTCACCAACACGAAACCAAGCCGCATCCAAAAGATTTATAGCTGAAAGTTTGAAAGTTAATTTTTTCAACGACACGAGCAAATCAGACTTTGTCGCTGCTATTGAAGCTAAAAGGCTGTTTCTGTAATGCAACTTAGTGATTTTTATTGCATTCTGATCCATCGGTTGAATGAGGGGAGTAAAGTTTGGTGGCATAAACATTGCCGAAATTTGCCCATTCTCCGTTGTCAGTTCAGCTTCATTTGGGTGAGAAGGAGCGTTGTCGATTAGGAAGAGAGCTTTAATTGGTAAGGCTTTCTCCTTTACAAACGATGTAACCTGAAAAACAACCAGTTAACCTTAAAAATCTGACAAAACTTAAAAGGAATATTCACCTGTGGAACAAATGACTCATGAAACCATTGCTTGACAAGAGCCGACGTCATCCAGGTGGATTTCGAGCTCTTACAATCGGTGGGACACTGAAAGTTTTTACAGCAGCGTGGATTCTTCGCCTTTCCAATTACCAAAAGCTAAAGATTGTAGGATCCAGTGGCGTTTGAACAGCATATAAACGTGATTCGCTGCTTCCCGGACTTTACCCCTGGGGCTCCAAACTTGACGCGTACGTTTTCTCTGGCAAAAGTCTCCAGAATAACCCCGACTCATCAGCATTATATAACTGATCGTTGCACAACTCCAATTCGGCCATTTTAGCTTTAAGTTTTTCTTTAAACGGATCCGCTAGCTGAGGTTGCGAAGACAGTTTTTCGCCTGATATTTTAAGAAGACGAATACCGTACCTCTTCTTGAATCTTTGGAGCCATCCATCACTAGCGAAGAAATTTGCTTCATTTTCTCTAAATTTTGCATGGAGTGTTTTTGTCTTTTCTTTCAACATTAGAGCACTTACTGGCAAGTTTTTATCTCGCATTCGGATAAACCAACGATAAAGAGCTCCATTTTGAACAACTCTGAAGAACGCAGTGGTTTTTTATTTCCAGGTCGCTTTAATGTTACAAGTTTTTGATTTAACAACATTAGATTTCTTTGCAAAAATCGTCACAGACGAGCCTTTTTTTAAAAAATCTTTTGTTTTAATGTCAATCACACGGGTTTTTAGAACTCATTTTCACCAGAAAACATAAGACGAAACACTCTTCGCAAAACCAAAACCGCGTCTGAAATATTTTACTCCTTACATGCAATTACAAATAAAATGCCTATTTTATAATTAGGAGATTCCCCAATTTCCGAATTACTTGAGAGCAATGTAGACTACATTCAAATAATTGTAACGTTTATTCTTCATGTTATAGAGCTTTTTGGGTTTGTTCACATTTTAGAGTAGTCAATGCACGAAAATGTCTGTTCACGCTGTAGAGCGTTCACGTTATCGAGCGTGTGCTGTACTTATACAATATTTTCTCTGTTAACTGCCATATTTAAATGGACTATTGCAATGTTTTGAGAAAGCAATTGTTTTTAGATTCATGTATTTCGGGGAAAAGTATCGATTTATTTGGAAATGACAAAAGGGTAGGGAGACACTCGGACTAACTATTTCAGGCCGAAAGGAGTGTAAGTAAAAAAATACAAAGCAATTTATACAAGAATTAAATTTTTTATTCGAAAAGTTTAGATATATCAAATTGTTCTCATAGTTACTACAAAGAGGACGCTACGATTAAACCTATTTAAATAGAAAAAAGACATGAGGTAGCTGGCAAACAGAGCTCGTACTAGCTCGTACTAGAAGACTATATAAATATTAAAAACTAAGCTTTGAAATTGGCGTATGTTGCCAACATAACTAAAAGTTTACTAGACATTTTTTTCAAATTTAATCAATATATACACACTTGCGTCTTTTTTAGTATTGCAAATATATATAAAATAAAATATGAAATACATTATATTATTATATTATTATTTGTACCGTGGGACAGAGTAAATAATTGAGAGTGATCAGATATAATTTGATACCATTTTTCCAGTATTGATATTTTCCGTGAGCACTGTGCAGCAATGTTGCTTCCACGATTAAAACCATCCTTGGTAATTTAACCCGCTCAGCACTGCGGCTACAACTTCCTTGACTTGCTATACGCCACCTAGTTGAGGTGCGATTTCATTTAAGAAAATAAGAAAAGTATCAAGGGACGATATCGGGGCTATAATGCTGCTGCACAATGAACGAGGAATTGACCGGCGGACAGTGCTTCCCTTCCATATAAAATTTGGGTAAAAATATTGTAGAATTATGAACGAATTTAAATTAAAGTTAAAGTTAGTTAAGTTAAAGTTGAAAAAATTTTTATATTTCAATTTCTTAATAACTTCCATATTTTCACAGTAAATACAGTTTAAATTTAAAATTTTTGTTGTGTAGCATTTAAGTATATTTTAATTAAAAACCAAATTTAATAAAGAAAAGTGTATTCTAAAATCAATGTCACTCAAACTATTTTAGTTCAAAAATCTTAATTGCATTCCATTAGGTAAATGAATTTATTAATGCATTCATCATCGTGCATATTTATTCAAAATTGACTTTCCGTTGGCAAAGGATCTGATGAAATTAGTAAATAATTTAGTAATTTTTTATTGTATTCGTAATACTTCCGTGAAGCTGTCCGGGTATGAGACAAACGCCGTTCTCAAATTCCCAATTTGTTTTGTTATTTGACTATATTCTGCTAAGATTTTATCGGCGTTTTCTTTTGGAAAAACAAACTCATTAGGTCCCCAATATAATGATAAAGAACTATTACTATTGAGCCATATATCTTCTGTGATGATAAATGAACCATTCTATATATAAAGTCTTACATACTAGTGTAATAGTAATACCATATATCTTCGTCGTTATTAAACCTCTGCTCTCGACTGTCTGAGCTTCCATCCATTCCTCATTTTAAAATCAAGACAGATTTGCTTATTTCATCAATTAAATCGCTTATTTCTAAAATTTCTTGGGCAGTTTCATACAAAAAAATTGCTTAGACTCATTTCTGTAATCAGAGTAGTGATGAACGGCAAACATTTTTGGAATTTATGATCTTCACACCTATGAAAACTGTTTATATTCTGATGTGAAATGTTGTATTTCCGTTCCGACAGATCCAAATCAATATATAAAATTAACGCTCCAGAAGGAGCAATCCTACGTAATCATTTATGCGTCCATCAGAACATCGTCTGATTTTTGATTTCTTGGCTGCAAAGTTAATATTTTCTGCAGAATGTTTTACAAGTAAATTGCCTATTTTACGAGTTTTTCTTTTACATATGTGAAGCGTGATCGAACTGGCCTTCCACGCTTAGCACTTGTACGTAAGTTTAACCAACAGTTAAATTTGTACATATATAATTAGTGTTTACACCCCTTATTAGTTGTTTGGCCGAGCTTCTCCTCCTATAATTTGGTGTGCATCTTGATGTTTTTCCACAAATCGAGAGAGCAAAATTTTATGTCACCTCCGACCGGCAGAGGTTTTTTATGATGAGCTTTTTTATGGCAGAAATACCTCAGAGGTTTTGCATTATCTGCAGAGGAGCGATTGCTATTAGAAAAAATGTGTATCATTTGGTATTTAATGACCGAGATTTCGTACCCAGGCACTACCGAATGGTATTCACGCACTTCGTCTACCATAGTTAACTACTAGTAATCTCATTTTTTAAATCATTAATTAATCTTTAATATATGTCTATATATGTCTGCTAATTAAAATTGGGTTTTGCAAAATATTCCTTTCGACATCCACTTGCTTTGTATTTTTTTTCATCCCACTATTAAAAAATACGACCTTGTTATGAAACTTGCATAAAATTGGAATTCTGCTACTTTAATCCCACCGGATTGTGATTAGATGAACTCAAAGTCATACTAGTACCAAGTTTATGTTAAATTGGGCACATTTACTGCAAGCAGATTGTGCCACGTTCGTTTTCCAAAGTTTTTAAATAAACCTTATATAAACTTGAGTAATTTATCTTCATTAGTTAGAAAGATATGGTACTTTAACAAGTTTAAAATATATCGTTATATGACAGGTGTATATATGTATTGCATTGTGCTTGTTACAAAAGGTCGAGTCTTCCTTAAAACAAAATCAAAGAGTGTTCGAATAAATAAATTATTTTGGTTAGTTTCTATTTAAAGCATCGACCCCATATAAGAAATATCGCTATTAATAATCCATCGTTTCTGCTAAAGATAGGTTTAAATGATAATCCTGGTGCACAAATGGTAATCCTAGTGCCTCTACTCCTATCAGTCTACATAAATGACCGATAGCTCACATTTCCAAACTTTCATCCTGATGGTGTTTGCCTGTTTAGGTACTACACAAAAATCCTTGTATCTATGCAGACTTACGTTCACATCCCAAGACAGCATTGTGATAGAGATTAATGATCAAAATGTAGTTCAAAGTTGAACGGTCGGGCTTTAATTATCGTTGAAAACGTAGATAATTTGGTGCTATGCGTACATGCGGATGAGGATGTGGAGGCGACCTTTTCAATACCTTTTTTTAGTTGACCATGTTTTCCTTGATTTTACTAAGGGAAATGCACAAAAAATAAAATTTTCAAATTTAGTATAATAAATTAAGGAGGTTTATTTTCTGTGTAAAGGTATGTATTTCTTGTTTTCGAGAAAAGTATTTCGCAAGGGGCAGAATGGTTCACTCTTTTTTATATATTTTACACGCCACAAATTTATTTTAGTCAACTTTTTCGAAAGTTTTCCAAGCGAAAGACATTGGAGCCATTGCAATATCTCAATATTATGAAATTTACATGGGTATTTTGAGGAATATGGAATGAATTTATGATTAAAGGGATAGCTTTGCAATATAGCAAATATTACAAAAAACATCGATACAAACACCAAACTCGAAAAAAGCTTCTAGTATAAAAATTACTTCCTTCGAGGAGAAAGAGTCTTGTACTTATACACAGTGAAGTGATAACAGATTGTGGAAAATTTAAATTTTTGGGGGATGTTTTGGAACAGGAATTATTTAAAGGGGAAAAGGGGCATTCTTATATTTACATTTGCATTTTACATTTTCTCGTGATACAATTATCGATGCTCAAGTGATTAGAATTCAACTTAGAATAATCGTTCCTTTTACATAATTAATACATATTTCACTATGCTCACTCGTACTTGATGTCAGTAAAACATATAAAGGGTCCGCCATATAACTTTACGGAATTAAAAATGCTATAAAAAAGAAACTACTCAATATTTTTCCAAACTGTTTTTTTTATTTTGAAGTACAATCCTTCCGGTCCAATCCTTCCGGCTGCCTCGGTTAGCCATGCACCATCCCATACGATCGGTCCAATTTTTCAACACATTTTCGATTGTATGTGGCTGTATTTCAGCTATAACATCGCGTATGTTGGTCTTCAGTGCATCAATTGTTTCTGGTTTGTTGGCATAACACTGGTCTTTGACGGCACCCCAAAGATAATAATCCAACGGCGTCAAATCGCAGCTCCGAGGCGGCCAAACGATATCAAAATTTCGGCTGATAATGCGATATTCGAAGGCAGTGCGCAAAAGATTGATCGTAGCATTCGCTGTGTGGCAATTTTCGTACACATTCTGCAACATTACCATGATTTTCAAAGTAATGTCGCAATATTTCCCAGCGTTCTTTGAGCGTATACACAACCATTTTCGTTCAGCGGAAGAATAAAACTAATTTTCTGAACAGCAAAAGATTTTTTTTAGTGTGAAATGTCACCTTGACAACGAGCATAAACTTTAAACTGTTTGATCAATACTTTACGAGATATCGATCACTGCAGCCATCTACCGAGAAAATAATGGATTTCTTTATATATATGTATATATATAATTGGCGCGTACACCCCCTTTAGGTGTTTGGCCGAGCTCCTCCTCGTATTTGTGGTGTGCGTCTTGATGTTGTTCCACAAATAAAGGGACCTACAGTTTCAAGCCGACTCCGAGCAACAAATATTTTTATGAGGAACGGCAAATATTTTTATGAGGAGCTTTTTTATGGCAGAAATACACTCGGAGGTTTGCCATTGCCTGCCGAGGGGCGACCGCTATTAGAAAAATGTTTTTCTTAATTTTAATTTCTTAAATAATACTTTTATTATCATTCGGTATTTCTTACCCAGGACGGCCAATTGCCTATCGCAAAGATAGTAAATAGAAAGACTTAAAATTGCCATTGATTGGAGGTTGACGCACTTTTGAAAAAGAAGTGCAGTATCACCCTGCGCTATTCTGGTGTAAAGCGAGTAATTTCGTTCCACGGAATGGATTGACTTTGAGTGTCCACCGATTTCTAGCGGCAAAGAAAGTCAAAGTCATAACAAACTACAAATCAAAAAGAAACTTGTATAAATATGGGACACAAAATATATTAAACCCATCATGATAGCAGTGTCCTTCCTTTTTTAAGTTTGGACGCAGAAACTTTAATAAAGTCCATTACACGCCTTTTAAATACTTCTGAAGCCAAGTAGAAGCAGATGGATACCAATGCAATATAATACAACACGCATCAACTTTACGGAAAACAAACTCATTTACATACTTATGTACATTCATATGTACGTACTTATACGAGTATTCAAACGTAAGTTTAATCCACCAGCCATGGAATTGCAAGGCCGTAAATTTCAAGCTTTCAATAAGCTTGCAGTTGTGATAAGTTTCACTTACGTCCATCCGGTACTCCTTCCGTGATGGCACTTTGCAACGTTTGCAAATATTGCGTTGGCATATGTATGAAATTTATTTTCTCAATTTTCAATTACTAAGCCCAGTACGGTAGCACACATATGTATGTACTATAGCTTGTAAACTTAACGGCCTAACTACACTCCGCAAGAAGATGTGACTAAATGCAAGTCGACTTATTTTGCCCAGTGTGTTTAGCGTACAAATCATTTACTTTTCATTCCGCACACTCCAGTTACTACTGATGCGGTTTAGTACTCCTTCCATAATTTCACAACATGCCAGGTGAATCCTTGCCATTGTCCCGGAAAATATGTACTTCCTTTTAGGTTGTGCATTCTCTACTTTACAAAACTCAAGCTTCATTCGTTCGAACGACGTGCCTTGCTACTCAGAGGCATATTTAGAAAATTATCTTTTCACTCGTCGCCGAAAAGGAAATCATATTTTCTGCTTTTGTGCGCTTCACCTTTTTGGTTTGCGAGATGACGGGAGGTTTGATGCTGCTAAGCTTGTTACATATATAAGTGGATTGTTGTATGCACAAGTACGTTTGTGCCAATGTGTGGGTAAATTGATTATACATAAATGCGTCTGTATGCAATGGGGGCACGTGATGACTTCGGGCTTGTTCAAAACTATTTATGTGTACTATGTAAATTCCGGCAGCAGAGAACACTTCTAGCAGACATTTAGCTGTATATCAAAACTGAATGTGTGCAGAGATGTGTGTTAAAACTGCCAGACATAGTTTATGGTATTTGCTCTTTCGATTTGGAAGTTCATTTGGAACCATTCTATAATACAAACCCTATTTAACTATTGAGCCATTTTCAGTCATTTTCGATACTTCTTGCAACAAGCCGGCTTCGCTTCCTTTGTTTTAAGGCGTAATTGATTATTTGTTCTTATTTTTAAGGCTCAATTACCGTAAAAGTGAAGTGTCATCTCACACTATAAAAAAAGATTCTTCAGGCAATTGCTTACAGAAAAATTTCAACAACCCATAAAGCTGCTCTGAGAAAACTGCTCTGTTTGGCAGTTACTTGACAACTTCTGATTGATTGATTAGAATTTCGTTAATTAATTTTCGGTGGAAGTTGGGCGCAACTTACAACTTACTCAACAACTGTAAGTATTTGCGGATGCTCCTGGGTTTACGTTCGCAGAGCACCAAAGTATCTATTCGTGAAAATGATGTAAAATTATTCAGTTTTGTTAAAAGTGCATGTAGTTGTATTTAGTTGGGTAACACTCAACAGTTCGTTAATGAATTACATATAAAATCATAACTAGCCTAAGCAAGAAATTGCGTACATATATAAAATTTAATTCGCTTAAAAATGAATGCAAAATATATTTTTTAGAAAGCATTTCAGCTCTGTTTCTATGCTGACAGAACTGTAATTACACTCAATTCAAAATCACATTTACTCAAATATCAAGAAAATGCAATTTTCAATTGCAGCTGAATTCGTTCCAGAAAATGGCCTCCCCCGACGTCTGCGCACTGCCTATACCAATACACAACTGCTGGAACTCGAAAAAGAGTTTCATTTCAATAAGTATTTATGCCGGCCCCGGCGTATTGAAATTGCAGCGAGCCTAGACCTGACCGAACGACAGGTGAGCACATTTTGAAAATGTTAGAGAACGCCATAACAAAAGTGTCATTCACTTAAACAATAAAAACATGTACTTATATATTAAAACTATTTATTTATAGGTCAAGGTGTGGTTTCAAAATCGCCGTATGAAGCATAAGCGTCAAACTCTTTCCAAGACCGATGATGAAGACAACAAAGACAGTCTAAAAGGTGATGATGATCAGTCTGATAGTAGTAAGTGCCGTATTCTTAATTTCTCTTTAGGATAGTCCGTTTTGTACTTTATTTGGCACTTAAATCCTATGTACATTCAATGTTTTGTAGCCGTCTCTGAAATTGTTTTTTTTTTTAAAGCAGATTTACATAGCTCTTAATGCACGTGAAATTCTTCAAAGCAGAAAAGTACAATATTCACGCTTTTCCATCAACTACTTGCAAGAAATTAGGTAAAGTGATAAAAAAAGTCTTATCAATCATTGTCAATGGTTTCGCGGCTTGTTTTGCGCTGTTGACACCCCAATGTTGTACACCATAATCACATTCAAGATAATCCCTTCTGTATATTACAACCCTTCCAGCGAAACAAGATATAGTACATTTGTAATTCATGGTTATAAGCATCCATACGTACATCCCATACATACTTCGGAAGTGTGTTGCACACATACACATACACATATGCTATGTGGTTTTTATTTGCGTTCCAGTTACTTATGGCCTATCTCAGCACAAACTAAATGGCATACCTATACTCGTACTTGTATTATTACATTAAATCTTCAGAAATGCCACCACTGCACCTGCTAATCATTTGATTATATCAAAAAGTTTTTTTTTTATTGAGTAAGTCATCATTACCTTCCCTTGTGAATTAATGTTTTATTTAGCCGACGAGTCACTATTTCACCTTTTTCATAAAAAAGTATATATTTAACTAATTCTATTGACTTGTCTTCCGGGACATCTTAAAGTATTAAATTTTAAGTACAAACCAGTAATGAGTACATATATATGTACATACATACATATATATCCACACACCTTTTAGTAGAACTTTACCTGAGTTGGCTGTTAATTTTTGGAATCTTACAAACTCATACACAATGAGGCTAATAAGGAAATGTATTCTTAACTTATAGAAAAGTGGTTGTAGTTTTATTCGATCTCAATGCCTCTTTTGAAGGATCTTTATTGCGGGGCCTACACTAACATGCGGAGAGTTTTTTTAAGTCGTTATTGAGATACACGTATTTACCCAAAAGTAGGCATAGCATCACCCATTTTTCAAAATTGTATTGCATCGGATATCTTTTCTTGGGTTTATTATTATTGGTACAACGAATTGGAGCAATTTTTCTTCATATATAAATGATATCACGATATTTATTTTTTGAAAATTAGCATTTTATAGCAGGTGGGCTACGAGAGCGCACAGTGCGACCGATTCCCGAAAAGCTGGCCAAAACTCAAAAAATTAAGTAATTGATTCAAAATTTTTTACTCGGAGGTTGTCGGGGTCGCTGATTACGAATTTGATCTTAAAATTTTGAAAATCCACCCCCTTCCACCCCTATTGGCCACCCCCTCACGTGAAATAGCGTATATTCTAGAACATAATCAAGATGCATGTAAATTTATATGTTTTCGGGGTCGCAAGGTAGCAAGTGGTAGCAGCTGAATCTTGTTTTATTCAGTAACCATTACTTTTTTGAGTAACCTTTAATAGGTTTCAAAGCAGCATATGACGGCGTTGTATTACTATACAGTTTGAAAACTCAAATTTTATAAAAAAAATTGCAAAAAATGTATCTACGTATTGCTGCAGCTAAAAATTTTGTGTCGAGGTATTGATATGTACTAAAGATTTCTCGTATTTTACTAACCTTCCGAAGATGATTCCATTTGGTTTTGTTCAATTTACTCCATTACAAAATCTTTCAAATCTGTACAACTTTCACTATTCATCGACAGTAATACGATGCTCAAACGAAGGCCACGTTGCGACTGAAAATACAGAGGATACTTAGGGTACAGGACGTTGCTATGAACGGTTTTCACTACTCAAGGCATTACTGTAGCCAACCCAAAGACAAAAAAGCTCTATCTAGAAACTTTTTTTTCGACTTTTGGCCAGCTTTTTGGGAATCGGCCGCACTGTGGAGCGGTTCAATAAGAACCCGTGTTTGATGACAGAAGACATTCCTGAGGGAAGTTGGTGTTAGCATCGTGTGCTGCATCTATCAAAACAAATTTCAGACTGATTTAGTTAGTTTGGATTTGGCAGCTATTCGAGTAAGACGTGTTTCGAGATTTTCGCTAAAATGGGAAAAGAGAATCGTTCGGTAATTCGCTTTTTGTTTTTGGATGGGAAAAAATACTAGGAGATGAAAGCAAAGTTTGATGTTGCCTATGGGGACGCTTTGCCTTTTATGACCACAGTTAAATATTGGTTCAAAAACTTTTAACGTGGGCGAATATCCGTTTTTGATGAGGAGCGATGTCCTACAGACGAGGTTACCGAGGAAATCATTCAAAAAGTCCACAACATGATTCTCGCTGATCGACGACTGAAACTGCGCGAAGTAACAGAGGCCATAGGTGTGTCGACAGGTATGGCAATTAATATTTTGCATGAAAAGTTGGGGATGAAAAAACTATCGACCCGATGGGTGCCTCGATTATTCACAAGCAACAACAAGTGGGTGAGACTATTACCTTCGAAGCAATGTTTGAAGCAATTTAAGCGAGATCCGCAGAAATTTTTGCGTCGAGTGGTTAGCGTTGATGAAACCTGAAGCAACAATCAAAACAATGGATTTCTGCCGGTGAATCTGCTCCAAAAAAGGCGAATACGGTCCCATCGACCGCAAAGGTCATGGTGACGATTTCTTGATATGCAACGATGTCATCCTCATAGACTTTTTAGAAAAAGGAAGAACGATCACTGGAGAATACTACAGTGAGTTACTGAACCGCTTTCACAAAAAATTGAAGGAGACATGACCGCATTTGGCGAAACGAAGTTGCTGTTTCACCACGATAACGCACCAGCACATTAATCCGGAATTGTCGCCGCCAAACTACATGAATCGCGTTCTGAATTGCTGCCGCCCCCCACGTTCTCACCTGATCTGGCTCCCTTCGACTTTTTCTTGTTCCGTAACATGAAGAAATGACTCCCGGGGAAAAAAATTAGTTCAAACGAGGAAGACATCGCCGAGACAGAGGCATATTTTGGAATCAGATCAGATAACGTTCGTGATGTCCTGCTTAGTCAGATCATTTAGAACAGCTCTGCACTCTCTTACTTCCTATGATCGTAAAGTGCTGGCTAAAATTGTGCGGTCATGTTCGCCTTGCTTCCCACAACCGTAACAAATAATCAGTGACTGTTTTTTATCACTAAAAAAATTTAACTACAAAAACAGAGTCAAATTTACAACCTAAAGTTAAAAATCGCGTTTCTTTTTCAAAAGTGGATAATCTAAGTAGGAGATAAATTCGTAGTAACAGTAATTAACAAAGTTAGTAACAAAGTTACTGCTACAACAACAAGAACAACAACAACAAGCTCGTACTTCAACACCTTATGATTTTCATTTCTCGAGGGTCGTTTGAAAAGTCCGTGAAAAAATAAAAACTACTTAATGGTTTGGGGTAAACCTTTTTAATTTTTCGACATAGTCTCATTTAAGCTAATGCGCTTCGTCCAACTCTGTTCTAGTTTCCTGATCCCTTCCGAGTAATACGATTCGTCCAATCTGAAAAATAGGCATTCGTTTCTGCAATCACCTCCTGAGACACCACAACTGCTGAGGTACAAGCTGGTGCGTTGTCGTGATGGAAAAGGAAAATCACTCGGCTTCCCCCATTCAAACGCATGCCAAACACAAAGAAATTTACCAATCTTTCTGCCCTTATACGGACAAAAGGCGCATGATCTCACACCAAAGCAGCAAAAAGTCAGACATGAGAAAGCGAAGGAGTTGCTTCGGTTGGCCGAAAGCGGTCAATTTCCGAACATTATGTTTTCTGATGAGACAATTTTTCATCTTGAGCAATTCGTAAACTCCCGAATTGGGTGGCTGAAACACAGATTCGCGCTCTCCAATCGTTTTCATCGTGCCTGGCGTCAAGGTAAATGCGGTTGCTTTGAAGCCGTGGGCAGACAAACATTTAGGTGGCAGACCATGGACGTTTCAACGGGACTCGACACCGTCGCACAAAGATCGAGTGCACCAAGAATGGCTAAAGCACAACGTTCCGAACTTCATAACGTCCACACAACGGCTCTCAAATTCACCAGACGCGAATCCGATGGATTATTCTCATTGAGCCATTTTGGAGAGCAAGGTCAGAACTAAAAGATTCACCAGTCTCCGCAGCTGGATCAAAATACCTGCAAGTCACATTTGGGCAGCTTGCAATTTGTTTCTGGACCGTTTCAAGGCCATAGTCAAGGCAAAAGGTAGTCATATCGAGCAAAAATAAATTGATTCGTAATTTGTATTATTTTCATACATTTTTTACTTTGAATTGAATAAAAGTAATTTTCAAACTAAATTTATGGCCTTTTTAATTGGTTACACTTCGGGTGCTGAACCCTATAAATTTAATCTTCCTTTATTGAAAATCAAGTCCAGAAAAAAAAATAGTGGCCCTGTTATTTTCAGTGTATTTATAAAATAAGTTTCACTCAAAATGGAAATAAAGTATGAGATTGGTTGGTGCCTATGCACTATTCCGCACATTTCAATATCCACTGTGGACGTGAAATATCAAAATAAATAAGTTGACTTAGAGAGGGCAAAAACAAACCTCCAAGTATATTTCTGCGAATTTAGGTATCCTATTTGAAAAAGAAATTCGACCACGGGCTCATCTCACGGCGAGCGTTCATCAATTGTTTTCTCGATTATTTTCTCTGAAGTCAGGTCAAGTTCTTAGTCTACGCTAAACAGCCCACCATTTCGACATGCTCGATCGGTGATTTTATCTTTCAGGTGTTATAAATCTAGCTTCAAAATAAAACTAGTATCAATTTGATATCTCCCATCGTTGTTATTTTCGTTTTGTTCCTATCGCTCGTATATTATCGCTATTTATTATATATACGTGCATATGTATATTGTGAATCAAAATTTGATATTAGAAGAAAGTAAATGAAAAAAATATTTCCTAACCCGAACACCCTGGATATCTACTCGTATTGCCTTTCTCTAGTTTAATTTACACTTTCTTTCCGTTTTATTTCATTGCTTCCCTTTCCATTCCTTTTACAACTTCAAATAGACTCCAACTCAAAGAAATCATGTCAAGGCTGTGAACTGCCATCAGATGATATACCAGATTCCACCTCGAATTCACGAGGGCACAACAACAACACACCGAGTGCGACCAACAACAATGCGAGCGCAGGAAGTTGTAAGTAACTGATTACAAATAATGTGAAGCAAAACAAAAGAAGTTAAAAATCTGTTTTCTAATTTGGAATTATTTATTCCACAGTAACGCCTAACTCCACCCTTGAATCAGGTATTTCATCGAATCTCCTCGGTAGCTCAACGGTGTCTGCCTCGAATTTAATAAGTGCCGATTCAAGTGTGGCTTCCAGTGTCAGCTTCGAAGAAGACCTCGACGAGAGTCCCATTAAAGTGAAGAAAAAAGATGACAGTCAAGTATGTGCTAAACAATTAAATTGAAAATACATTTAGTGATTCATTTGTTCATCATTGTTTGCACTAATTATTTATGTAGGTTGTCAAAAAAGAAGCAGTTTCCACGTCCACCAAAGCATCACCGTTCTCTTATGATTCTCCTACGGGGGTCAGCAATGCAAATGGCGGAAATAACAACAATGCCATTATGTCGGCTGGTGGTGGTGGATACCGTCGGAACTCAGACACCTCGTCACACAACAGCCAAACGACAGCGAATTCGAATAGTGGCCCCAATAGTGAAGGTGGTCCGCGGAGAAAACGATTCCAAAATGTCAACAATGCGAACGCGGCAAATATTAACGATGCCGGCGGTCGAGCTGGAATGGCCACATATTTTCATGGGGGCTACTATCCGAAGCATAGCCTTCAACCAGAGCAGCGACCCCACCTTCATCATCAGCTACAGCAACATCAACAACCACAAATGCAGCAACAATCCCAGGCGCAAGTTCAGTTAACGCAAACTCAGTCGCCACACAACTACTACGGCAAATATGACACTGAATTCGCCGCATCGGGGTCTCCACAGCATCGACAAAATCTGACATTGCCAATGCCACCACAACACAAGCTACAGCAAATGCCTAATAACAACCAATTAAACCATCAACAGCATCAGCCGAATGGTGAATATCGAAGTCCCAAACCGGATTTCATCAGCAAACTTTCACCAGACATGCACAATGTTAAACTTCAACACGAGTTCCAGGCTGCGAAACCAACGGCAACTAATGCATTCCACCTTCCGCAAACACATCAGCAATCACACGCACCACCACATCAGCAAGCTTTCTACAGTCATGGTGGTGAACCCGGCCCGCCGCCAGGTGTCGCTGGGCACTACATGAATTATAATCACCATGCGGTGGACAATGGTAGCGGTTACATGCATCCTCAGCACCATGATGGGGAATTTGAGGTGACTTCTCTGAATACAGGGAGCAGCTATTACGAAGCCAAGACTCAAACCGCAAGTTATTATGACCACTTGAACTTCCAACAGCAACAACATCAGCAATCAATTCATTCCGAGTTTCACCAGCATCAAGCGCAACAAGCGCATGACACTCATCAACTCCAACAACAACACCATCCGCATATAGGTGGCATAGCTGCAGAATACATGGCCGATGGCTCGCCACACGTGAAGATAGGAGTGGCGGCAGAGCCGACAACGGCAGCGGCAGATATGTACATCCCGCCAAATGCCAGCGCTCTAGGTGTACAAATGGAAAACTGCGACGGCAGCTATGGTAGCTTCGCCAGCTATTACGAGAATGGACCGCCACAAATGCAGCCGGAACCGACCATGCCACCGCACCACCATCCACATCTGCACCCGCATCACCAGCCGCCAACAACGCATATGAACATAGGCGCCAATAACTTTCCCATTAACGGGAGCACGCCAGCTAATGCTCCAGCATATCCAATGACCGGCAATGGTGGACCCGGCACTGGTACTGGCGGCAATCTCACCGGCATGGAGAACTCAAACAGCTCATCGGACTTTAACTTCCTCAGCAATCTGGCTAATGATTTTGCACCTGAATACTATCAGTTAAGTTAGTTCATCTAAAGCGGTTGAAAGGCAATTTTAGAACGGCTACACTACACATTCATAAGTGCATACATACATATGTACACATATACGTGTGTGTGAATGTATATGCTGTGTATTTATATGCGGGGTAAGATTTCCTCACGCTAACTCGAAAGTATCTAAACTCCAAAAATTAAGAAGTGGCAAAAAGGTGTTTAACATCTACAAGCGAAACGATGTAGAGTCTACATGTCGTACTAAAATATAATAAACGCCCAGCTCTTCTAAGCTTTCATCTAGACAACTTCTTTAAAAGAAGAGAAATTGTTTGTATAAATGACTAATTTCCACGTGTTAATGCTGAATTTATTTACTTTTAAAAAGTTATTTAAAAATCTTAAAATTCGTTTAGAAGCAGCAAAATGAGATGAGAAAGTTTAATATAATTGTAAATCACGTTCAAAAAAGATCTAAAAAGTGCGAATTTAATTTCATCATTTAATGGGAAAAATAAAATGATTATTTATGTTACCTCAGGACAACGTTTTCAGCGAAGATTAGACGGTTAGATTGGCTAGTTTTTAAATTAAGTCTAACCCTACAGAATTGGTCATATAAACTTAGTTTAACTGGAAACCAGGGTTCAGCCTGTACTGAAATCTTGTATCTCAAGGTGCAGGCAGACGTGGAAGAGAAAGTGTTTTTTCGACTCGTTTTACTGTGAAAGATCTTTACCTCCCGACATCTATAAAGTCGATTGAGAAAGCTCTTTTAAACGTTTCGGTTACCAAATTCCAAGGGGAAACTTTCACCGTCCGACTACGTGATCATCTCAATACAAATCAACTTGAAGAAGTTGGCAATATAAATACTACACCTGTCTCACTGTATTTCTGAAAAACGCAAATGTATTTCAAAAAAGTAAAAATATATTTAAGAAAAAAAAAACAAATGCAAAGGTATTTCAATAGGCGCGCCTATATGTTGTTTTAAAATAGACCATGTAAAAATTTACATTCCTTCAGGTTTCACTATTTATATTCAAAACATGATTCTTAACATGATTCAAACATATATGATTCTTTACTATACATATATGCGAAAAATTACATCATGTAAATGTTCACCCCGAGCACGTCAACAGGTAAACTCCGCCAAATTCAATTCATGAATAATGAGGCATTCAAGATAACGTCGAGAACGAGATATCGATGTTGAAGGTTGTTCAGCAACATTTTGCTTACAGCAACAATATTCTCAACAGAACGTCCAATTCACCAACCTTTGAATTGTCGACACATTCCGATGAATTTTTCCACCAAAAAAACACTCATGTTTGGTATGTTCTTCTTAAAGATCGACCATTTTCATATTAAATTGTTCTATCGTGTAAAAGGGTCTATCTGTCTACCTAACAAATGTCAAAGACGACATAAAAAAGTTACCATCTAAGAATTATCCCCTACTAACATATAAGCGTCACTTTTGAAAGATGCTTTACTTCAGGAAAATGTTTCTTATCTGATAAAATGATAAAAAAAGACCAACAGACATACACTGTAAGACAAAACCATGTGTAAAAATATAAACGGGTGTTGAATAGAAAAAAGCCAGTTGCGCTTATAGCCCTCTCACAGATGCTTTGTTTTTCTTTTTTTGTTTTTTTGTCGGGACAACTAGCAAGTGCAGCACTCAGACATTAATTAAGTCCATTGTACTACACTTGGATTCCCTTTTAATTTTCTTTAAATCTACCCGATCTCCGAAGAAATCTGAGTAGATCTTGTGGTGCCAAGGAGCCAAGATGGTCGCTTCTTAACACATCAGTGCCAAAGACCTCAAACCTGATTCGAGCGAAGGCGGGGCAGACACCCAGAAAGTGGTCCGCCGTCTCATCCTCCTCTTCACAAGCTGGGCAGAGTGCACTGCCTGAGATGCCCAACCTTTCCATGTGCTTTGCCCACAGAAAGTGGCCCGTCATCAGTCCAACCAGCCGTCTGCACTCCCCTCTGCTTAATGACAGAAGGGCTTGCGACAGTCGATCGAACATGACAGGTACCATCAGTTTAGTCCATCTGCAGCGTCTCTCAGCCTGCCAAGCTCGCTTGTGGTTGGTAGTTACCCATTTGCTAACCGTGGATGTGATGGTCGCAGAAGGGAGTGGCAAAACGTCTTTGCTAAGGAGTCAGAGGTCTCGTTACCCGCGATACCCACGTGTCCCGGGACCCATGTTAGCATCAGGCTATTATGTCTACCGACATAGTTCATCCTAGATTTACAGGACTTGACTACCCCTGATGTAGTTGGAGGGCTGTCTAAGGCCATAAGCGCAGCTTGGCTGTCGCTGCAGACACATATAGATCTGCCTCTCCATCGTTCTTCCACAACAAAGTTCATCGCTTCTTGAACTGCATACACCTCCGCTTGAAACGCAGATGCATGCATTCCAAGAGCAAAGTGCAGTTTTGTCCCGCTGGATTCCACGTAGACCCCACAGCCGGAGCCATGCTCGGTCCTGGAGCAACAGATGGCCACAGTGCGTTGTAGTCTCGATAAAATCCTCCTGAATCCACTGGAGAGAGTCTACGCATCCAGACCACTGATGCATAGGTGATAATGGGTCTTATCATAGCCGTGTAGATCCATATGACCTTGCTAGGAGAGAGACCCCACGTTTTCCCAAAGACACCTTTGCACTGCCAGAAAGCTGTCAGTGCTTTGGATGCCTTTGTTTCAACGTGTGATTTCCATAGGAACTTACTATCACAAATGCTTACTACTTACGTTCCAGATCGAGCGCATATACTTGCTCCATCCCAAAACGTAATAAATTTCTATTAAATCTCATCTGCTACCTGTATATACATATGTTTCCCTGTGTAGACGATTTGTCTGCCTTTCGGCATATGAGCACTTAAACTTGTACCCAACTCTGTCCTATTTTGTTTACTTTCCAGCGTGTGCTTTGTTGCTGGCATATGGTGGACGCTTTTTAAAGTGAAATTAGTGCAAATATTATAATTTGCTGCAGTTGATGTTGGAATTTCCTTGCGGTATTCCATTTCCATTTTGGAGAATAAATGTTTTAGAGTCACAACCTACTTTCATACAAAAAATCATAGTCGCATACCGTTCGAGTGTAATAAATGTCCACATGGATGCAAACGCATTACTGATTGCCTGCGCAATCAGTCCTATACAGTTATCTTACAGTTACATTTTTTACATTACATTTTTTTAATTAACTAAGTGACTAAGAAGTGTTATCAAATATATGAATAATTATTTTCCAGAGCCTTCCACGCCTGAATTTGTGATTTTTATTTAAACTACAAACGCACAGATTTTTTAAATACATACACACATTCGTAATTTTTTGAAACCAATTTGTGTTTTTCTGAAATACGGTTGGAAAATGTGTAGACTGGTACTGCAAGCTTTTTCTTATTCCGGGAAGTGATGTCAAAACATTCAATTATTGTCGCGGAAAAATGTTGCCGAATTTATGTCGAATATTAAAAATTTCCTGGCTAAAATATTAACAATATATTTCATGATAATATTTTTCCATTACCAGACATTTAGTGTTTTTAAATTTTTTGATATGATTTGTACAGAACTCAGTAGTGATGTGCATAATGGTACAACCCCTTCTCTCACTGTGGCACGTAGTTGTAACTCTGACTAAGTTGTAACGGTGCAATTTGTTATTAAATTATGTAATTATTATTGTTAACATTTTATATTTGAAACAAGCTAAATGGAGTAAAGTGTTTAGTGTAATACTTTCTTCTTGTTTATTGGCGCGATAACCGCTTACGCGATTTTGGCCTAGTTGCAACTTTCTATTTACTTCTACATAAATGTCCGATCACACTCTCGCCATTGAATTTCAAAGTTTCTAAAGAAAAGTATTGACTATCGCAAGGCGGTAAGCTAAAAAATAGTTAGAGAAAATTAGTCCTGTGGCAGAGATTTAACTTTTGAAAAGCACTGTACACGCAAAGTATGCTCCCAGGGCTTGTCATATCTGTTGGCACTAGCAGCGTTTAATATTTTATACAGTGTGATTTTCCAGCAAGAAACCCGAACAAAGTTGTTGGAGTTAAAACGGCTTAGAGCTTAGCGTGTGTTATGCAATATCTTCCTGAAGGTATGCACATATTTATGTGTCGTTAACAAGAATAATAAAATGTTATCACACAACTTTTTGCCATTGCTTTTTGTTTGTACCACGTTGTCATATACATAGGTATGTACATTAAGGAGGAGCGATAGTATGTGGGCATTTTTTTTAATCTATTTTTTGTTTTTGTAATGATATCCATGAAATGCTGCCTTTATAAGAGTGTTAATAAAAATTAGAAGCTATTACATTCATAGGATAACGTTTTCAGTTGGCCCTTTCCTAAACAAATTTGGAAAAATGAATGCAATTTTGCACAGCTATTAATAAACTTCATATATCTAAGATTTTACGTTTTATGTTTGCAACTTGTTTTTACTGAAGTAAAATAACACTAAAAACAAATAATAAATCTAGCACAACTCATCACACGCAATACAAGCTCGTCACCCTTTTAACGTACGATGGGCCAAATAATAATTTAAACTCTTACTTCTGGTATAAGCCAACTTTCAGTAGATCTGCCGAAAGAGACAAAAAAATTCACTCCACCCTAATGCACAATACATACATAGATTAAGGGTGCCCAATTGAGGCCTCCTATTTTGAAATTAAAAAAAAAAACATGTTTTTATTTGAACAGTTCTGTTGTTTTTCTTGAGTCGGTTAATTCAATTTCCTCACGAAATCTTCTTGGGTTATAAGCATTTATCTTTCTTTTGAAACAAGAAAAATAACACCAAAAAAAGAAATCAGATGGCTTCGCATGATCTTAGTAGCCAATTTTATAATCCAACAAAAAAACATGGAGCTAATTTCAAAATAGGCAGCCAATACACCCAATAGGTACATAAAAATCAAATTATGTTGGGAGAATTGTTCACTTCTATCCCTACAGCTATATACACATATAAACATACTCGTATGACTCGTATGTGCATAATGAGTGTGAAGCTATTAACTACATAGAAAAAGATAAATAAATCTCGCTTGTGGACGAAAAATTCATGTGGATGTATGGTCCAGGTGTGAGTTACAATGCACTGCGTTAAATAACTGTGGCGCAGAGATTTATTGCTAAGTTTCGGCAATTTATTTGTTTCTTATTTAATTTTTATGGAAATATAATATATTATGTAATTTAAAATATAGCATAATGCTGAGCATTTGTTATAAGAGGGGAATGCGTAAGACCGCCAATAAGCAAAAATTTAAAAAAATCAGCACGATTTTCAAGCTACTTGAAACTTACATTTTATTACATGTACCAAAATTCAATCTGCTAAAAAACTACGTATTGAAATTTTTCTAGTAATTTATATTGAGAGCTGGATTCTTACGATTTTTGTACATAAATTGTCCAAACTTGTCCATAAGTCTTTGTGCTATAATTATTTAAGGGAGTGTATGTTTAAATATCAAAATTTAGTTAGAATCTCTAAATTATTGTTTTGCTCAAATAAAGGTAATAAACCATGTGTATATATGTAAATATATATATGTACGTATATGTTAAGATCCGATTATCAAATTGTTGTTAGTTTTAAGTTATATACTAAGCAATCAACAACCATTCAGAGCGAATTTGTATCTAATTGTGTACGAGCTCTTGAATTTGTAGGTGCGAGGTGTGCTTGCGTATCGCTCATTTACTGCAAGAAGGTCATAATCCAAGTAAAAGTTTCAAAGTTTTCAATTTACTAGAAGTAAAGAAATATTTTATGCTAGTGAGGTTCCTTATGATACGAGTATCTGATGCATCATCATGAAATTTTCATACAACTTAAAACAGGAGTTGGTACTTGTTTTTTGTGGATTATTACACTTTTGCAGCAAACTACCGATATATAGTAGATATTAGCATATTTAGTACATATGTATGTGTATGTAAATCCAAATAGTGTGGTGTATAGCATCCCGAAAACTTTGAATCAAGTTGCGCAAATGGTCCGAATGCCAAATGGTCCCCCACAGTGTAAACAAATTTGCATATGTATAAATAATAATTAAATTTGAAGTTAGAATTGAATGTAACTGTAGTGTGCATAATTTAACTTTTCGAAATTTTAAGCCACTGGAGATACTTTCCCTGACATTCTTCTTATTTTTCTTTTCGATCGGAGCCAATAATTTGTTTCCCAACAAATATTTTCTTTATGTCCCTAAGCAACATTAATGAATTATTACTTAAATATAACCTAAAAAGCTTTCGACACGGCGAAAACGGCGCAAAAAGATAAAAAGTAAACTGTTCTTAAAACATCAAAGAAGGTCTTGTTGCTGACTTGGACTAGATAGTAAACGGAATGATCAAGAGATTCCAGATCAAACAGAATGGGTTTCTTCTTCATGAGAATCTGAAGACTCCGCATCTATTTCTGTCAGATTTTCTGTATCACACGTATATGTGCCAATAACCAAGTGCATAGAATCTGGCACCCGTTGAGTGAGAAAGATTGGTTTACTCAAAAATTAGTAACTGCATTAGTTAGATGCCAGCTTATCATAAAAGACTCTGTATTTATTATTGAAACTGCAATCGAAGTACTTGACTTGACACTGATGAAATTTCTGTCAGTAAATCTTCAATTCGGAGAAAAACGAAAAGAACGCACGAAAGCAATAAATATGGATTTTAAAAATTATGCCCCAGATGTGGGAAAGTAAGCTATTTCACGCACTCGACACCCAAAGTTCCAAAGAAGAACGTTTTCAATTTCAGACTAGAGCCTGAAAGAAAGGATGCAGATACTCTGCTGCAAGGATGATAAATTACCAGGTTTGCTATAGAGAAAAAGAAAATTGTGAAGGACACTTTGGCTGTGACATCAATTGGTGATTCGGCAGCCGAATTCTGCACAATCATTTCGCACATATTCACACATTCGTCTAATCAGTCGTTGTTCAGACGGCAACGCATTGTCTGTGGTTGATTTTGTCATATATAGTATCACTAACACAATTTAATTTTTATTGTAAACACACCTCAAGTGACGTCAGACCATCAGCTGATTCTGTCAAATTCGCTCATAGTCGAATAACGGATTGCTAAAGAGCTCAGGTTTGAAATATTTTCACCATGGGATGGATATACTAATTTTTAAAAAATTTAGAGATGGCTGGAGAAAAGGAAATGCTACACAGCAAAGGTGAAATGGTGTGTCGATGTTGTAGGAATAGGAAAATGGTTTGAAAGTTACAGCTGCAAACTTAACCAAATCATTTAAAAAGATGACTGTAGGGACTTTAAGAGTTAGTTATTTTTACGAGGAGTTGAGGAGTAACAATTTTTAATCAGACCTTTCGGTGCCATGCATCAAGCTCGCTATCCCAAAATAAGAGTAATAGTTTTAAATCTGAAGTCCACTTAAGTAACCTAACTTAAGATAGGAATTCAATACAAAATCTTCCCACATAGACAACATAGACAACAGCTAAAGTTGAGAGAAGATTTACAAATTTAAAAAAATGTAGAAAAAGCTTTATTGTTTGTATTGTTCACTTCTCTAAAGTTAACTGTTTTTAACTTTCATGAATTGAATTGCAAATTAAAATATTTTAAAATTGCTAACATCGAGAAAATAAATACTTGCTGAATCAATAAGCTGAATCTAAAAGTTTAACAAGTTTAAACTTTTTTGGGCACTTGACGCAATCGAGTTTAGTAGTTATAAGGATTAACACACACTTACGCACAGATTTACTGCTGAAAATGCTTGTTAGTAGCAGTTTGTGGCTCATACGAAAAACTTGCTTAGTGAACCTTTGCGGGTTCATAAGCAAAAAACAAAATCAGACAACGTTAAAAGTTCTTCAAACGGACAATACATAAACCGGAAATTTTTCTGTATATTGCTTCTGGCACTTTTCTTGAACTAATTTTGTTCACTTTTAAGAAATCCATTAACCGGCGGTTTATATCCAGAATTTACTGTATACCTCAAAGCATTGTTGACTGACTATTGACGGAATAATATTATAAAATCATGACCTGCAGGCACAAGCTGACAAAAGAACAAATATTAACTTAATTTCAAGTTAAACTTATCTTTTTAATTTGCCCTGCCGTTTATTGGATCAATAGCTGCATAATAGTAAACCACCTCATTATCATTGGATTTTTACTTAATTACATACATAGTTGCTGATATTTCAACTTCTGGGATACATATGTGCATACCTATGTACTTATATATGAAAACTTAAAAGTAAGTGGTTTCTAAAGGCGATCCATTCTCGCACTCTTCAAATGCATTTCGGTCGTAGAAGTTCTTGCATAAAAACTCTCTCCCATTGAACATGGAGAAAAGTCAAAGCACATGACAGATTGGGAACGATATTTGAGTTGTAATTTCCAAAGTTAGTATGCACCACACTATTACTATTAAGTTGTATATAAAATAAAGTGCTCATATTGGCAGACATTGTATAAAAAAATATACGAAAAATATGAAAAAAATTATTAATTTAATTAAGTTGATGAATTTATTAATATGAAGACGATAATAGTTTAGGTATATATAGATGTGTTTGTGTCTTTATAAATGTTAATGACGAGTGCGAAAACTTAGAAAATAATTAATAGACCGTATAACGAATATAAAAATGCGAAATCCTGTAAAAATAACATTTATTAATGCATTACTTATATGGATTAGAATCACACATTATTTGCCTATGACTAATAATAGTGAATAATTTATTAATAATGAATGTATTATGTACGATATCGGGCGAACATATTATGAAATTTCGTGAGTCTTTTCGTTTTGTGTTTTTAACTGCATATAATAATTTTGTTGAAATCGCTAAATAAAAACTTAATATTGTAATAAAATGTAAAATACGTATGTCATGCAATTTTAGTGGTTAACAAATAATTTACAGTTGAATCCGTTCCGATTCAAGTGCAATTTTTAATATTAAATATTTAATTAATTATAAAAAAGTTTAAAACGAAAACATAAAGATAAATTATTTCAAAATACTTTTTGTGTGTGTGTGTATGAGCATACGCCAGAGCCGTAAAAGGATTAAATCAATGAAATTTTAAATCACAGATATATCATTTCAAAAATGTAACTGTTTGATTGTATGTAAATATTATGTATGTGACCACCTTCAATCTCTATAGGTGTAAGTGAATAAAGGAAAATCACGCAGTAGGGATTATGAATGTCACTGAAATGAATGTGAATTTGGTTGAAGTGAATGCAATCACTCTCATACATATGCCATTCGATGCTCATTCAGTGTTACAAATGTTTATTTCATCATTCTTAATTTTTTATTCCTTCATTGAAAGCATTGATCCGTGATTTCATATTTCATTTAAGTGGGTACATAATTTATTTTTCACTTTTTCCTTTTATTTTAATCAAAATTATAAATCGAATAAAATTACCAATCCCAAATACATTCATATTTAATTAGTGACTTCGAACTGCAAATGATTTGACACTTTTACAGATCTGGTACATGCTTGCATATGTATGCATAAGAAAGTAGTTATAATTAAAAGTGTATACGTAAGAATTTTACAATTATGTGCTATGTATAGACTAAGCTAACTGCAAATCGACAGTCAATAAACTTAAACGTGCAAATTGAACCCAAAAGGTAGTTTCCATATTATCTTTATATACAATATTTATGATTGCACAAGGTGGCGCAAAATTAATCTTTTTTAACAACTTTTTGACTTAATAAAATCAAGTTATTTCGAGTTATAGAAATCTTTATTTTGATCTTTCTGAGATCCATTGCTTTTCTGTTTGTATACTGCAGCTGTTCACTATTCCACAAGTGTCAAATATGGCGTCATTTGCAAAAATGTATATGCATATTATACATGAGTTAAACCTCCATTATTTATGATCGTTCGTCGTCAGTTAAAACGAAAAATAAAAATTATTTATAAGCTTTACTTCTTAGCCATATAAAAACTCAAAAACTTTAATTTGAAACCCGTCCCAAAAAACACCCTAATGCGTATTGAAAATGTTTATACATATTATAAACATAAAAAATTTTATTTCAGGGTTCATAGTGGTGTGCCAGTAAAAACTTATAAAGATATATATTTATTGCACATGCCACTGCCGCAACAACAACAATGATAATAACAACAACACTAATATTAATATCTCTGAAAAAAGTACAGTAAAAGGAAACGCGGATATTCTATAGAAGAGAAAAACAAATTTCCGTCCTTTTCGTCGAAAATTTTGACTGACAGCTAAAAGATGGATGACTCCTAACGTCAACGCCTGTGAACGCGTATGTATCTCACAATGCCGGGTAGTGAGCATTCAATGCTACATTCACGAATATATACATATATGTATATGTACGTATGTCCGTTCAACAAAGCCCGTTGTGCTATTGGTGAATTTATATAGGAGTCCTAGTATCCTAATTTAAGTCAACAGCGGGAGATCAGTACTCGTACAAAGCTGAATTCATAGAATATTGAAGTCCTCTTCAAATCTCTGCAGCATTTCATTCAGCATGAATTAAGAAATCAGTACATGCAGATACGCATACATATGTATGTATACATACATATTACCTACGACCAAATATGTGAATAAATTTTTATGAATAGGGCACTGAAAAGTGTTACAAAAACGGATGTAACATTTTCTTTTGCATTGAGCGAAGAAGAAAGAGTCCAGAAGTGAGTAATTTTGACTGAAATATGTGGTTACTATTATTTTCTCGTTGACAAATTAAAAAGCAAACAGAATAAACAGTTTTCAATTCGTAGCTTCCGTTTACATTTTCTATTAGATCGATAGAAGCTTGTATGTGGAAAAATTTGGTATGGCTTTGATAATTATAAGTATAATCCCAGGTGTTTACACTCTTTACTGAGTGCTTGGCAGAGTTTCTCCTCCTACTTGTGGTGTGCGTCGTTTGATGTTGTTTTATAAATGGAGGTACCTACAGTTTTAGTTTTAAGCCGACTCCGAACGGCCAACGGTTTTTTATGAGGAGCCTTTTCACGGCAGAAATACACTCGGAGGCTTAACCATTTTCGAGATATTGGATTTTAAAGATTATTAAAAATATATATACATACATGTATATATACATACATGTATATATTATTTGATTCAAGCGTCCAATTTCTTTTCTGAGAATGCTAATTAATAATAATCATCAATAAAATTTAAACTCTACCCTGACATCTAAGAATGGCTGCTTGATAAAGTTTTGAATTTTAGATTTATCACTAAGTGTTTATTACTTCACATCATAAAAAAAATTTTGTGTGAAAACTTTTCCGAAAATATTATTTTAGAAACTGGTATGTCTTTTCAGCTATTCAAAAAGGTGCACTAAATAGATAAATTAAAGATTTCTGCTTATAATATTTAGTTTGTTTTGTGATTTGCTCGGCAAATGAAATCATAACCAAAGCTACTACAGACGGAAAGGTAGTTGAACGGGGGTATTTTACCCATACATATGTTTGTATGTATATATATAAAACATTTTTAAAAAAAATAATTTTCTGATATGAAATTCCAAAATGAAATTACCAAAAAAGTAAGGTTAAATATGTGACATCAAGTTCTCACTTTATTTACAAGTTCTCACTTTGTATATAAATAATTTGCGCTTACACCCGTTTGGAGGAGGAGAATTTATGGTGTGCGTCTTGATATTTTTTCATAAATGGAGGGACCTACAGTTTTAGTTTTAAGCCGACTCGAACCATGCTTCGATATAATTTTTTTTGCTTAGTTTGAATAAAATGTCTCTAAATATTTACTATTATTATTATTATTATTTTTCCTTTATTCCTGTTAGAGCATAGAGAGTCCAAAAATATCACACAAAAGTAAAACATATGGCAACGCGTCAAAGCATATACAGGGTGGGCCAAATAAGACCCACAAATGTTAAGCACAAATAACTCTTTTATTTTTTGACATATTTATTTTTCTCTTTTTGTAGGTTATAATAGAATTGTTGGAAATTTATTACAGTACAACACAACGCGTTAATTATCGAGTTTTTCTATTCTTACACAATTAGCCACACTAATTGATTTTTTAAATAATGTTTTGATGTCGGATGAAGCGCCTTTCCATTTAAATGGTTAGGTCAACAAAAAAAACTGTAGATTGTGGGGCTCTGAAAATCCAAGGGCAACACACCAACATCAGTTGCACCCATCTAAATGTATTGTTTGGTGCGGTGTTATGGTCACTACAGTTATCGGTTCATATTTCTTCGAAAATGAGGATGAAACGCCGGAATTGATTTCAGGAGCTTCTTACAGAACATTGATTGAAAACTTTTTGCGGCCAATGGCGAAGCAGTATCCTAATTTGTGGTTTCAACAAGATGGAGCAACTGCGCATACTGCTAAGCAGTAGTCTTAAGTCATTAGTAGGTCTTATTTGGCCCACCCTGTATAAAGGCGAATGGGAAAGAAAGCAAATAAGCCAAGCAACACACTGCAAATATGGACGAAGAGAAATATCGTTGTTGCAAGCGTGATGACTTGCAAGCTTCTACGAAAACTAAGTTAAATCTGAGTGTTGGCTAACTACTAACTAATGAAGAAACCCGGATAGGTTCATTTTTTACATGTCTGCTTTTTTCACTTTGAAGATATTTAAAGCTATTTCTTTCCGTTCGTTTCCATATAACTTTAGAGAATCGCGATATTTTTAATTTTTCCAAATTTCCAAACCAAATTTAGCAAGCAGCCATTCCCTCTATACATATGTATTTCTGTATCACCGTAGGGCGCACCGTTCCTATTAAGCGAAATAATACATTGATGGCTGGCGGCTACCGGCTGCTCGACGCCGGCTGCATTTCCTAACCATTCGGTCCAACTGATTACATCTATTCTTACTTTGGCTGAGCCATCGAAACCAATATTCAATTTTACTTTGTATTATATACACACTCGTAGATATATAAACGTACTACAACACTCATCTTCACTTTCGGAAATGCTGACAGAAGCGGTGAAAATTTAAGATTGATCACCCATAAGGGTGTTCAACGAAATTGGTTTATGTGGGCTACGAGTGTGTGACTAAAACAGGAACAATGTCAAAAATGTTTTGGACTTTTCAACAAATGCTTGTTCTGTCCGCCAATTCCCCATTGAGTGGTGTGTTGAAACGCAACAAACGCATCAAAAACGGAATGAGTCTAACTTGGGCAGCCAAGAAGCGAATGGTCCGATAAAACAATGTAATATGTACATATGTACATACACACAAGCATATTTATAAATATTATATATAACGTACATATGTACATATATATATAGGAATATACATACACACATACGTAGCTGAGTATGGATTTGTTGAATTCATTGTGGTAGCACGGAAATTATGACAGTAAATTAATTAAATTATGGCTGAAAAAATTTGAGAAGAATTTTGGCTAAAATAAGGTAATTCTAAAATTAAAAGTAAAGAAATGTGAAATGTGAAATGCTTCAAGCAAAGAGTATATTAAGAAAAGAAAGTGGAAGTCCTGGCCGGGAACTATTATTTGCACAAGCCTATTTTTGTTTTTTTAATTGGTTAAATCTTTGCCAGCCAATTACGGTTCTAGAAGTTGAATCATTTTTCAATATTCACAGGAGATCTCCACTTAATTACTTATACGAGTATATTTATGTAATAAAGGGTTTTCCAATAACAGGTGTTATTTTGAAATGGATTACGCAATCGAGAGATGATTAACGATTTTTTATGGCCGGAATTGGCCAACGGAACCATTGATCTTTTACGGGAAAAGTTTCCGGATTGTCTCTCGTAGAGGTGATCACAATTGGCCAGTGAGATCTTGTGATTTAACACCTTGTGACTTTTGTCTTTGGGGCCACGTGAAAGAGAAGATCTATGCCAAAAGCCCAGGGTCGATTCAAGACCTCAAAGATGGAATTCGTAAGGCTATCGACGTCATAGGGCAGCCACTTTGCAATTCGGATATGGAAAATTTCATGAAAAAGATATTGTGCTGTAAGCGTGATCGTGGTTGCCTGATGTTATTTTCCACTATTATCGTCATACCTTCTTCTTTATAATGAAATAAACATCAGATCATTTATATTAAAAAATAGCATTTTTCTTTGAATATCAAAATAACCCCTCTTATTGGAAAATCCTAAACATAAAAATAAATATATAATATATATGTGAAGTTTTGACTATTTTTTTATTTTTATTTTTTTTTTTAGTTCTTGTTTTTATAAAAATATAGTACATAATACAGCAAAAACCATATAATCAAAGATATAAACTTTGTAGAAAATTAAAAAAATCTCATTAAAATTTAACAGTTTTTGGCAGAAGTTTTAGAAAAATGTGGAGTATGCATAGTTGTAGCCCATGAAATTTTGGCTCAGAATTTACGTTTTTGTAATTTTTTTCCCCTGACGTTGCTGACCATGTTCTCCACATAACGAAACATTGTTTTATAAAGAGAAAATACCCAACACCGCCAGGAAAACAAATTATCAAAAATCAACGCATTTTTAAGCCACTTTACACAAATTCCAAGGGCTACAAAACTGCATATTCTAATTTTTCTAAAAATTTGTTGAATTCTTTGAAATGTTGTAGTAACTTGGAAACTTTAAGTTATATGATGTTTTCTGTGGTATGAATTATACACTGTTGGGCTTAGGTTAGACGCACCATCGTTTTTTTTAAACAAAATCAATTATTTATTATCATGCTTGTTCTAATTGTCCAAAATGCTTTTCTTATCAAAGTGCGAATCTTGTTCAAAAAAAAAAAAAAAATGCTGACAGCTGGTTGATTTGCGAAAAAATAATTGTACATTCGGAGATAATAGAATTTTCTATGGCAATCACACATGTTTTCGGTTGGTCATTGAATTAGACGCAGCTTAAATTTCTTCGTATTGCGTGGACAAGTGTAAACTTTCGTATTGAAAAAATATCAAAAATAAACAAATAAAGTGTTTTCGAGCTACATTTGAAGAAAAAAATGGGAAAAGCTGCTGTTATGAGCTTATTGGAACGTCAAAAAGTAGACTTTCTTCACTCGCAAGGACTGTCCAATCTGAACATTGCCAAACAAATAAATCGCAGCTCCAGAACTGTTGACAGATATTTGAAGGATCCAGAGGCATATGGAAATAACTTCAAAGGGGGAAAAAAGGCGCTATCAAAACAAGCAGTACGCCAAATTGTTAGAATTGCTTCGAATTCGACTAAATCTGCTGCTAAGATCAAGGAATTGGCCGGAGTAAAAGCAAGCTTATCAACTGTTCAGCGTACGGTCAGAAATGCAGAACACCTGAAGCTTCTAAAAATCAAGAAAAAACCCCCTTTGAA